>NC_141031.1:44732500-44745000 GCF_052040795.2 Danio rerio
GATGCTATTTTAACTTTATGTATATAGATACAGTAGATAATAAATAGACAGACAGACAGACAGACAGACAGACAGACAGACAGACAGACAGACAGACAGACAGACAGACAGACAGACAGACAGACAGACAGACAGACAGACAGACAGATAGATAGATAGATAGATAGATAGATAGATAGATAGATAGATAGATAGATAGATAGATAGATAGATAGATAGATAGATAGATAGATAGATAGATAGATAGATAGATAGATTTGAATCTATTTAATCCATTGACTAGATGCTAATATTTGTACTTGTCAGCTAAACGGTGTGTGTGTGGTGTTTATAGTCCGGAAGTCCCTCAGGAGGAGCTGCTGCTGCTTCTGCTAATTACAACTTTCATTTCTAAAACACAGAGGAGGAAGAAAAGTGTCTGAAAACTCCAGCTCAGGGCTCCAGCATTGATCCGCAGCGCTGGAGCTAAATTCAGCCCGATTCAATTATTCATGCGGGAGAAAGTGTCCTGAGGGCCTGTGTGGACCTAAGATCATCTGCTGGATCTGCTCACACTTATTTATGATGATTAGACTGCATCTATGACCCCGGCAAACCACAAAGCTGAATAAAAACATTTTGCGGTGATGTTTATTTTGTTAGGATTGGACAATATTTGGCTGAGATGGAACTATTTGAGGGTGAGGCAGTGGTGCAGAAGGTAGTGCTGTCGCCTCACAGCAAGAATGTCGCTGGGTCGCTGGTTCGAGCCTCGGCTCAGTTGGCGTTTCTGTGTGGAGTTTGCATGTTCTCCCTGCGTTCGCGTGGGTTTCCTCTGGGTGCTCCGGTTTCCCCAACAGTCCAAAGACATCGGTTACAGGTGAATTGGGTAGACTAAATTATCCATAGTGTATGATAGTGTTTGTTAATGTATGTGTGGAAGTTTCCCAAAGATGGGTTGCGGCTGGAAGGGCATCCGCTGCGTAAAAACTTGCTGGATAAGTTGGCGGTTCATTCCACTGTGCCGACCTGGGATTAATAAAGGGACTAAGCCGACAAGAATATGAATGATAGAACTATTTGAAAGGTGGCAAAAACAAGATATACACTGTAAAAAGGGAACAATTACACAAATTAATTTGACTTGTTAAAGTTAAATGAATTAAGTTTGACAATCTTAATTTATGACAGTTTTCAGTAATAGATTAATTTTGTTCTTTTAGGTGCAACAAGTTTTAATAATTTATTGAAGAAAACAAGAATGGGACAGAACAGTACATTACAAATCATTTAATATAATCATTTTAATAAAATAATAATAGTAAAACTACTTTTATTACAATACAAATAATTTCCTTTATTTTAATATAATAATAATAATACTTTTATGTTTTGTGGCAAGTGCAAGTATTGCTCACTATTAATAGTAAACAATACTTATACTTGCCATAAATAAATGACTAAAACTTGTTACACTTAACTAAATGTGTTTCTGAAAACTGTTATAAGTTAAGTTTGTCAAACTTAATTCATTTAATTGCAAGTCAAAGTAATTTTTATAAGTTTTCACTTTTTACAGTGTAAACATTGAGAAAATCGCCTTTAAGTCTGATGACTGTTTGAACAGACTAGTAGTATAAAAGTTTATAATTTTTGAGTGTTCATTTCAATGCATGAGATAAACTCACCGGCCACTTTATTAGGTACACCTGACCAACTGCTCGTTAACGCAAATTTCTCATCAGCCAATCACATGGCAGCAACTCAATGCAACTTAATGTATTTGTTTCCAGTACCTTGTTGAATCTATGCACCGGAGGATTAAGACAGTTCTGAATGCAAAAGAGGGTCCAACACAGTACTTATAAAGTGTACCTAATAAAGTGACCGGTGAGTGTATATATTGTAAGCCTCGAGATGAATCTTTAACAGTGTAGAAAAATAAGATTTTCCAGACCAACATGCTGGCAATGTGGTTTGACTGGAGGCTGATTTAAAGATCAATCTGTGAGCTTTAATGCATTATCGACCCCTAGCAACGGCACTTCTATAAGGAGAATTCATGATTAGCCCTGTTACTCCTGCACTGATGACTATCTTTTGGCTTCGTTCAGAAACTGTGGGTCAACCGGAGGATACGGCCATTTAGTATTTTAGGTGTTGCAAAACAACACATCCTTCATAATAGGCCTGGGCAATGTGACAAAAATCTCATATCATAAAACAAGTCTTTTCATATCCTGATAATTATATATATATATATATATATATATATATATATATATATATATATATATATATATATATATATATATAAACAATATAGTACCTTTTTTGTAAATTAATTTAATAAGTAGTTTACAGACCACTGTAAAAAAAAAACATACGCTCATTCTGAAAATGTAGCCCTATATACGTTTCTGGAGAGCGCAAATTACATAGCCAGAGCTACATCTGGCTGCATTTCATCTTTAAAACGAATGCTTACCTGCTGACTGCTTACCTCTTTATGGATGGCTTTGGACTGTTACCAGTTTGTCCAGCTCAACATGTACATCAGTGGACTTCATACATAGAGTGGAGTTGACTGTGATAAGAGGGTTTGAGTCTGGTGAAGAACGTTTCACCAAAGGGCCTTTTGACTGACTGACTGATCAACTGACCCACCCTCCTCCTTCCCTAAACCCAACCAATAGTATTTTCAAAATCACAGACTGACCCTTGTTTTTGTTTGACCTGCTTTCTGGAACCGTTCTTCACCACACTCGAACCCTGTTGTCGCGGTCAACTCCACTCGGCGTATCAAGTCCACCGGCGTACATGTCGATCTAACTGGACAAACAGTGGAAAAGCCGCCCACATGGAAGCAAGCGATTAGCTGGTAAGCGAGAAAAGGAACAGCGTCATACCACCCTGTAAAATTCTTTTTAAAGCTGAAATGCAGCCATATGTACTTCTGGCTACATAATTCATGATCTCCAGAAATGTATATAGGGCTGCGTTTTCAGTATGAACCTACGTTGCATCCATCAATTGGAAAATATTTTAAAATAATAATAAAAACTGCACACTTTTGTTGCACAGCCCTAGTTGCGACACAACAAATCCTTAATAACATCACACCTTAACTACACCACAGTCCTAGCATGCCTTGTGTGTGTTTTCTTTGGATCAAAGCCCTGCAAATGTTTTTTTTCCACCTATGAGGAGTGGTTCCTAAAATGAAGAATACGGCCCGGAGCGACGCCGATGCAGGTTATCACACCGGAGAGACTTGTATTTATGACTGTTTTTGGCCGCAAGAACAAGCTATTAACTCAATTAGCTGTTCTTTCTGGAGGAGCTTTGATAGGATTTAACATGCAAAGTATTTTGTGGCCACACCTCGTTCATGTTGGAGCCGTTGAGGTGTATTTTTGGTAGGGATGTGCCATCAGATGTTGATGCTTGTATGAGGTCATGGGTTTGTTTAGCAGGGGATCCCAGCTCTTTGGGGCTTTCGGGGGCCTGATGGGAGGCTGGATTAAATGTGACGGCCCCTCATCCGGCTCCATCCGCAGAACTTCTGCACATCTGCGGGAGCTGAGGAAAATATTTTTGCATGTTACTGATTTGACATTAGGAATTGTAGCAAACTACAATAGCAAACATGGAAAATACAGTCACTCTATACATATAAGGTTTCATAAGTTAATGTTTTTACTAACATGAGCTAATTATGAACAATACTTGTAATTGTTATTAATCATAGTTCAACATTTTTTAATTTGCATTTTGCATTATTAACATGGAAATTATTGCTAGTAAACATTATTAATGCACCATGAGTAAAAAACTTTATTTTCATTATAAATTAGCAATAAAGCAAATAAATGTGTTGTTCATTTTTTCCTCATGATAAAGTGTCACTTGTAAAGTGTCACTGAAAATACAAAATACAAATAATCATGCAAATTACATTAATAAATATCTTAGCATATAATTACTTTAATAATAAATCTTTGCTTTAATATAGTAGTTTATTATTGTAGTTATGAAAACAATAATACAAATAATAATTTCAATATTATTTCAATAATCAATTATATCAATATCAACAATAAATAAATAAATAATAATAAACAAATAATAATAATAATAAAGAACTTTAAAATCCACAACATTACGTGTAAAAGTATAAAACAATAGGATATACAGTATGGTAATTGTTCACAGTTTATTATTGTCTATTTATTCAATTTATCTTGTACTATATTAGTTAAATATTTAGTTTATGTCTAGTGTGTGTCATATTTTTGTTTTTAAATTGCACATTGGAGTATGGGAGAAACGCAATTTCAGTCTGCTGTGTGTACTGTTGCATGGTTTGATTGACAATAAAGTTGACTTGACTTGACTAAAAATGTATAGAATAAAAATATATTAACGTATCACCATTGAATCAATGTATGAAATAATCATTTCTATTTTGTAATATTAAATATGAATATATTAATATAAGTTTGCAGTTTAAAAAAAAAACCTTTTTAAATGCTAAACTTTTGGTATTGTTAACAAATTTTAATATAAATTAGTTTATTATTACAGTTATTAAAAGAATGATAAAAATAATAATATCAGTAATAAATAAATAAACAATAGTTACAAAAGAACTTTAAAATCCTTAATATTACATGTAAAATGATAAAAAAGACAACAAAAATACATTTAAAATATTAATGTTACAACATTGTATCGATGTATAAAATATTAATTTATATTTTATTATGTAATATGCATTTATTTGCAGTTTAAAAATTACATTTTTAAATTTTAACCAAACTTTGTATTGGTAAATAATTTTAATAGTGGCATTTATATTTAGCTTATTTTAATTCATTTTTAATTAAAATTAATATTTGCCTATATATTTATTAATGTAATACACATGATTATTTGGTTTTGTATTTTCCATGTATTTTGCTAGTAATAACAAAGACCTAAAATTAAATATTAAAATATGGTAATAGGAAAAAAATATAAATAAGTATATATGTAAAGTATTTTGCTTATATATATATATATATATATATATATATATATATATATATATATATATATATATATATATATATATATATATATTCATAATGCATACAATTTTAATTTTACCACAAACAATATTTAAATAAAATAAATGATTTGTATAAGTTATTATACTGTATGCAATTGAAGTCAGAATTGTAAGCCCCCCTCAGAACTTTTTTTAAATATTTAATTTATTTCCAAATGATGTTTAACAGAGAAACGAAATTTTCACAATATGTCTGATAATATTTTTTCTTCTGGAGAAAGTCTTTTTTTTTTTTTTTTCGACTAGAATAAAAGCAATTTTTAATTTTTTAAAAACCATTTTAAGGTCAAAATTGTTAGCCCCTTTAAGCTGTATATTTTTCAATAGTTTACAAAACAAACCATCGTTATACAATAACTTGCCTAATTATCCTAATATATACAGTATACATGATTTATTTGCTTAGCTACATTGTGTTTCGGATATCAGAACAAACCTGTGACTCATTTTATGGTTTTAAACCTTTGCTGGTTTACATAACACCTCTTCTCCAGTTGCCCAGATACTTCATGACTGTGTCAGATGTTATATTAAATGTCCACACCTGTTTCACACATGTCTGAATACGGCAGTTTTCATCATTCAATCCACACGTGATCCTAAAAATCCCTCCTCAGTTTGTTTTTTATGACACATTTCTTTACTTCACACCCTGGTTTTTGGGCTGAGCTTGTGAATGAGACGGCACCCAGTGTTTACAGATCTGTTAGTATAGTGTTAATCAGATTTATTAGCCCTGGTAAATCAGGCTATAACCCACAAGAAGCCAATGATTTTACCACAGGTATTAAATGTGTTGGGATAATTGCAATCCTTCTGAAATGTGAGTAAAGTAGCTGTTATGTTGAATTGAAACACACTGTAAAAATATCCATAAATTAGCAGGTTTCTGTATATGTAATATGAATGATGTTTACACATGCATTTTAATTACAAGTGAAATTGGACAAACTTGGGGGTTGGAGCATCTGTCCTGAAAAGTTGAAAACCCCTGGTACAGGGTACATATTTTTCTCGGTTCTCAAAAATGTAGCCATGTGCACATATTTCCAATGAGTCTGGGTAATCAGTGGTAATCAATCAATGTATCAGTGGTAATCAACATAGTGGATGCATTTAGTGTATTTAAAAAAACAAAAAGTGTTTAGACAGTGTGTGTACCCTGTACTGTTAGGGTTGTTGGATTTAGTCTTGGTCTGGTTGGATCTCCGGGTTGTGTCCTCTGCGTGGCCTGGGGTCAGTCGGCTGTCACTGATACGCTCACAGAGCCCTGGGTTATTTCTCTCCGTCTATTTGCAGAGCTGTTTCATGACTGTTGGAGGAAAGAGAGAGAGAGAGAAAGAGGCCTCATGGGAATCAGCTGATTCATTCAGTACTAAAGCATGACAATAATATTGATAAGCATGCATAGATAATGCTAGCTATGTACACTTATACACCTGTTTGATTGCAATTGGGTAATTCTTCGGTTGAAAAATAATTTTTTAAATAATTATTTATTACATTTCCTTCAGCTTAATCCTTTATTTATCAGGGGTCGCCACGGTGTAATGAACCGCCAACTATTCCAGGGCTGGATTAACATAGGGGCTAGATGGGGTTGAAGAAGGGGGCCCTGGATTGGCTCAAGAATTAATTTTTTGTGAGTTAAATAAAATAAAAAGAGGCACTTGGATTTGCTATAGCCCCAGGGCCCAATGTGTTCTTAATCCGGCCCTGATTACAGCATATGTTTGATGCAGCAGATGCCCTTCCCGCCGCAACCCAGTACTGGGAAACATCCATACACACTCATTTACACACATACACTACGGACAATTTAGTTTATTCAATTCCCCTATAGCGCATGTGTTTAGACTGTGGGGAAACCACCCAGGGGAAACCCACGTGAACACGGGGAGAACATGCAAACTCCACACAGAAACGGCAAGTGACCCAGCCGAGGCTCGAACCAGCGACCTTCTTGCTGTGAGGCAGCAGCACTACCTACTGCGCTATTCACGCTATTTACACCAATTACACTTAAATCTTATCTAAATCATTTTCATTTTATTAAAAACATTTGAATATAATATTTATACTTATAAAATAAAGCTGAAAGTTATAATTATATTTATATATTTACTTCTTAAAATGTATATAAAACTCAACGTGATATAAAAATAATAATTGATTAATTGTTTATAGAGCGGGGGGGGTGCACGGTGGCACAGTGGGTCGCTGGTTCGAGCCTCGGCTGGGTCAGTTTGCATGTTCTCTCTGTGTTCGCGTGGGTTTTCTCCGGGTGTTCCGGTTTCCCCCAGAGTCCAAACACATGCACTATAGGTGAATTGAATTAACCAAATCAGCTGTAGTGTATGAGTGTATGCATGAATAAGTGTTTATGGGTGTTTCCGGTACTGGGTTGCAACTAGAAGGGCATTCGCTGTGTAAAACATATGCGGTCCATTCCGCTGTGTAAATAAAGGGACTAAGCTGAAGGAAAATGAATGAATGAATGTCTTCAATATGTGCTGCCTAAACTTCATGTTTAATAGTAAATGAGCTAAATGAGTTGCATTTGCATTGCGTGTTTGTGATGCATAATCTTGGGGCAATAGCTAAAGTAAAATGGATTTCCCTTATAACAGGGCTCGAAATTGCGACCATTTTGGTCGCAAATGCGCCCGAAATTTTATCTAACTTATGCGACCTTAAAATATATTTGGGAGCATTTCTGCGAGTGCTTAAAATTGTTATGTGCGACCAGTTTTTACAGTAAAATTATCACCACATGCGCGGATTCGGGAGACATTCAGGCAGAATGCATCTCTGCACTTGCAACGCGAAATGCAGCGCTCGGGAATGGTTTAAAACAGTTGTCATGTCAACTTGCTGCAGTAAACAAATCCAAGTCCATTATGCGTGCCCCGCCTTCACGCTCTGCTTATTGGCCCACTGCTCTAGCACTGAACGCGAATGATTGGTTAATATCAGCTGTCAATTACTCAGTCAGCGCTTCTGGCTTGGGATGACAGAGAGAGAGAGCTACTACCGCGAAAAATTGTAAAGCGCTGAGGAGGAGAATGAAGATAACACTGACAGATTTTGTTTTAGAAACCATGACATCTAAAGTTATAAATACTGAAACATCTTAGTAGTGATCATGTGCTAAATGTTAATCCACTATCTACACTTTTCCAAGAGTAACGTTAGAAGACTTCCATTGGCTTCAAGTCCGCTATAAAAAGTCTGTGGGATGGAGTTTTCAGGTAACTGTTTGCCACATCTAGCACGAGAGCTTCTGTTTAATCCTTCATATAATCGCCAGATGCTGTCCCCCATGCAAGGGGCAGCTATATGTCAAATTGAACACCACGTACACCATCGCGAACGGGCTTGCATTGAGTAAACTAATATCGCTACTCATAAAAATAAACCGGTATTGCTATTAACATGTATGCATATAATAAGCTACAATATGTGTCAAAAGCATTAGTGCAATATCAGACAGCACTTGTGAGAACAGCACAGTTATACCGTTAACAGATTCATTTAAGCAGTGCGTGCGGGGCCGGTGAGCGTTCCTTGTATCTTTTGCTCACTCAGTTCTGTTATAAAAATCTATTTTCTTGTAATAACGGGATTTCGTTGAGACATATTTTCCTCACGCTTGCATTTATATATATATATATTTTTTTTTTTTTGCTTGTTAGTTTGATAAGTGTTGATTTCAAATACAATAAATATGTTTGTATAAAACTTGTAGTAACGGTGCTCATAATTGGTGGGTGCGACTAAATTTTGGCTGATGCGCCTAAATTTTTAAAGTTAGGAGCACCGGTGCTACCAAGCAAAAAGGTTAATTTCGAGCCCTGCATAATATATCAGAGATTCAGAGCATGCTTTATTCATCGCAACTCACTAAACAACAGAATAAACTGCACTATTCTTGCATTCTGTACAATTATGTAAGAGTTTTGCAACTGAACTTCCCTTTTTGATATTTTGCAGCTGTTATTTGGAGACAAGTCAAGGAACGTGTTTTGTTGTTGTTGTTTTTTTCTTCGTAGGCAGGCAGGACTTCTGGAGGTTTCTGCTTCTGCCTCGACCTGCTTTACCTCAAACGCTCACATGCAAAGAAATGATTGTGCTTGTTAAGGCAAGCTTCATAATTACAGTCGCTCATGTTCTTTGATAAAGCCTTTAATCTGGAGTATTAAACTGTGGCACGTAACTGAATGCTCAAAACACGTGGCTTGTTTTCACGGGTTTTCACCTGCTAAGCATTTAACAAACACCAACAACACACTTGTACAGCAACTGTCCAGTTTATGTAACACACACTCATTTAATAATTTTCCTTCAGCTTAGTCCCTTTATTCATCAGGGGTCACCACTGCGGAATGAACCGCCAACTTATCCAGCTATGTTTTACACAGCAGATGCCCTTTCAGCTGCAACCCAATACTGGGAAACACCCATACAATACGACCAATTTAGTTAATCAATTCCCCTATAGTGCATGTGTTTGAAACCGGAAAACGCGGAGGAAACCCACGGGAACACAGGGAGAACATGCAAACTCCACACAGAACTGAGCCGGGACCCGAACCAGCAACCTTCTTGCTGTGAAGCCACAGTGCTAACAACTGAGCCACCGTGTTATCGGAAAAATACCAGAAAATATTGTGATATGATTTCAAGTTCACATCACCCAGCCCTGTATAAATGCATGAAAATGTCTGTACAAAATCCTGAAGGGACTGAATAAGATGCTCTCTTTGAGGATCTAAACTCCACACGCACGCACACACATACACACACACGTCACTGTATTTCTGCACACACTGCAGTATTTCAGCTGAGATTGATCACTGGCCATCTCACATCTGAATAAACCGAATATGTGTCACAAAAGGGAACAAGCTGGACATTTTTAAGCACTTGAGGATGCACACGCTGTGCTCACGTCCTCCACGGCTTCACTAAAAGCTGAGGTTAAAAATGAGGTGTGCCTACAGCTGAGAGCCGTAACAATGATGCATGGGTTTTACAGCGTAAAAAAAAAAGGATTTACTGTTGGTGCAAAAGTCTGGCCATAAACGCTTCACTATCATACGCAAGATATTAGCATATGCCTCTTTATATTTGCATATACTAAAATAAGTCCTCCAGGGAAGATGTTAGTAATGAGTTTGACCATGATTTTACCCCTTCTATTTTCCTTTGGCTTAGTCCCTTATTTATCAGAGGTTGCCACAGCGGAATGAACTGGCAACTATTCCAGCATATGTTTTACGCAGCGGATGCCCTTCCAACTGCAACGCAGTACTGGGAAACACACATACACTCTCATTCACACACACTCTTACACTATGGCCAATTTAGTTTACCCAATTCCCCTATAGTGCATGTGTTTGGACTGTGGGGGAAACCGGAGCACCCGGAGGAAACCCACGCCAACACGGGGAGAACATGCAAACTCCACACTGAAACGCCAACTGTCCCAGCTGAACCAGTGATCTTCTTGCTGTGAGGCAACAGTGCTAACCACTGAGCCACCGTGCCACCCTAAAAGTAAAATTGTAAAATACTACTTAAATTTATAATTGCTCTTTTCTATGTGAAAATATTTTAAAATAAAATATATTCCTGTCACGCAAAGCTGAATTTTCAACATCATTATTCCATATTTATTCAGATTTATTCAATTTTAGTGTTACGATGCTTAATTTCTCATTATTATTAATCCATTTCTCATTATCCATTTCCATTTCTCATTATTAATTATTATTAAAGCAGTTGTCTATCTGAATTATTTTTGAATATCACAGACTTAGGGCACTTAGCACTGTCACCTTACAGCAAGAAGGTCACTGGTTCGAGTCCTGGCTGGGTCAGTTGGCATTTCTGTGTGGAGTTTGCATGTTCTCCCCGTGTTGCCGTGGGTTTCCTCCAGGTGCTCCAGTTTCCCCACAATCCAAACAAAAGGTGAATTGGGTAAGCTAAATTGGCTGTAGCGTATGAAGCTGGATTTAAACTTTTGCCTGGCGCTGCATCGCGTACCTCCACTGAGTGCGTGCGCACCTCACGAAACCCCATTCACACAGGGCTTCAGCGTCAACGCTTCCCATTTACTTTGAATGGGTGATGTTAGGTGTTGCCGAACTGCATTGTGGATCCGTCGGCGCCGCTTCAGAAGCGTTGCTCACTGCAGAAGTTGGGACTAACTCAACTTTTCAAGCGCCGACGGAAGCGTCAGCCAATCAGATCGCTGTATGCAAATACACCAGCTAGACAGTGGCCTATTGCTGACTGAATTTCATTGGCTGACGCTGCTATGACGATCGCGTCAGCCCCAACTTCAGACACGCCTTCACCCTGCAGCCCAAGACCGGTTACTCACTGAAGCTAAGCAAGGCTGAGCCTGGTCAGTAACTGGATGGGAGACCACATGGGAAACTAGGTTGCTGTTGGAAGTGGTGTTAGAGAGACCAGCAGGGGGCGCTCAACCTGTGGTCTGTGCGAGTCCTAATGCCCCAGTAAAAGTGAAGGGGACACTACACTGTCAGTGGGCGCCGTCTTTCGGATGAGACGTTAAACCGAGGTCCTGACTCTCTGTAGTCGTTAAAAATCCCATGGCACTTCTCGTAAAAGAGTAAGGTTGTAACCCCGGTGTCCTGACCAAAGTCCCTCAATCTGCCCTGGCGATCATGGCCTCCCAATCATCCCCATCCACCGAATTGGCTCTATCACTGTCCCTCCACTCCACCAATAGCTGGTGTGTGGTGAGCGCACTGGCGCCGTTGTCCTGTGGCAGCCGTCGCATCATCCAAGTGGATGCTGCACACTGGTGGTGGTGTGGAGAGACCCCCCTCATGATTGTGAAGCGCTTTGGGTGTATGACCATACACAATAAATGTGCTATATAAATACACATTACATTACATTCAGTCAAGTGTTGACGCTGAAGTTGTGATATTCTTTAAAATGCCAGGGGGCGGTCAAAAGACACTGAGTGTAAAGTCAGACGTAAAAACAGAGAAGTAGAAAGTTTCTGGAACTACGTCATATCATTAATATCACTCAATATTTTAAAACTAATTATTTCTGTTATTTTTATAAATTACTTTAATGATTGTGAAGATTTTTTTAACCATTCAAGATTTTTTTTTTAATCAAACTTTGATGCATCACTTGCTTTTGTTCATATCTCCAACAGTTTTACCTATTAAAGTTTGTTAAAATATTAATAACAGAACATGCGTTGCTCTACATAAATATTACACTTACTTAAAAATACAGTTTTTTTTTATTATTTAGCCCGCTCCACAATTCACACATTACTGTCTGGCTAGTTTCTGTCCAATACTTATGCTAAAAAGGCAATAATGGTCCAACATTCCTGACCATTATCACCAATAAA
>NC_141031.1:44750000-44782500 GCF_052040795.2 Danio rerio
ATTTACAAGCGTCTCTTCACAGCTGTCAGTCACCGTCTACAGCAGAAGAAGCAGATGTGTTTAAATAACGCTTTCAGGGCTTTCAGAAGCTGCTCTTTAGGTTGTGGTTTCCTGATTTTTATTAACTCTATGGGTTGCTATAAATCAGGGGTTTTCAAAGTGTGAGGCGCGCCTCCCCTGGGGGGCGCCAGAGCATGTCAGGGGAGGCGCGGGAAAAAATGTTATATAATAAAAATATAATTATTAAGTTTCATTATTATATGTATTTTTTATCATATTTAAACTTTTTAATTAAACAAAGCTAAAAAAAAATAATACGTCAAAAATAAGAAAACCTTTTTTACCCAGAAGGCCATAGCTGTGAATTCGCTTCTGTTTGGCAAGCCCGCCAATACAGCCTGCTAATACAATGGATCGGTTTCTGAGACCGCCCGATTCAAAGCCTTCAAGTTCATGGATTAAACCCAAAAGACGACGATATGATGATCAGTATTTGAGTTTAGGATTTACGTGGACAGGACCAGCTGATGAACCACGACCTTTATGTGTGGTTTGTCAAGATATTTTGGCTAATGACAGCATGAGACCCGCTAAACTTCGACTGTTTTGACTGGGATGGACAGTTCTTGGATCTGTTCTATTCATATTGAACCATCATCCTAGTTTTAAAAACGTTATATTAAAATACTTGTCATTACTCTGTAAATAATTGCACTTTCATGCAAATGATGATAAAAGTGAGTTAACAGTCTGACATCTGTCTGTGTCTTTATATATATACTGTATATATATATATATATATATATATATATATATATATATATATATGTGCATGTGTGTGTGTGTGTGCGTGTGTGCGTGCGTGTTTGAGAGGAGAGGGGGGCGCCAATGGATAAGTTGTGTCAAAAGAGAGGCCCACTGTATTAGACTTTGAAAAACCCTGCTATAAATCAAACAGAGGCCACATAATAACATAATGTGATATTTGATTCTGTAGTGGGCCTGTTTTAAACGTACATCTGAAGTCTCAGAAACAAATATGTTTAATTATCATTTCTAAATATATGAATAGGCTATCTGGCATGGTAGCTCAGTGGTTATCACTGTCGCCTCACAGCAAGAAGGTCGCTAGTTTGAGTCACAGCTGGGTCAGTTGTCATTTCTGTGACCAAACTCATGCGCTACAGGTGAATTGATGAACTAAATTGGCCGTAGAGTATGAGTGTGTGTGTATGGGTGTTTCCCAATACTGGGTTGCTGTTTAACTGTGTAAAACGTATGCTGGAATAGTTGGCGGTTCATTCCGCTGTGGCAACCTCTGAAATAGAGACTAAGCTGAAGGAAAATGAATGCATGCATATTGCACAGGAGGGCTAATAATTTAGCCCTCAGCTGTATGTGTAACCCTTCTGTGTGGAGCTTCCGCTTTTCCGCTGTGAGTCTAAGCGCAGGATCATGTTGCAGACACAGACACCTTCGGGTGGGCACACAGACTACAGACGCCAGCAGGAGCACAGTGGAGGCTTTACTGGAGGATTCCTGAGCACGGCGATCAATGACTCTCATATAAAGACACTGAGTTCACTGAGTCTCAACAATATATCAAACACTTGCAGGCTGTCACTCAGTAATACTGAATGAAATGGAGATACTGTGTAATATACTGTATAAAGTGTCTGCTAAATGATTAAATGTAAGTACTGCACTGCAAAATTTTTTAGTTTTTGTCTTGTTTTTAGTCTAAATACCTAAAAAATTGTAACAAGAAGCAAGAGAAGAAGTAATATTCCAAAATTAAGTGAGTTTTTTCCCTAAAACAAGCTAAATAATCTGCCAATGGGGGAAACAAAACAAAGTAAATAATCTAGCTTTTGCTTTGAAGCAATATATATATATTTTTTTAAAGATTTATTTTTGGCCTTTTTGCCTTTATTATTAGATAGGACAGTATTGAGACAGGAAGCGAATTGGGAGAGAGAGAAAGGAAATGTCGTCGAGCCGGGATTCGAACTCGCAACGCCCTGACATGCTATTACACCATATGTCGGCGTGCTAACCACTAGGCTGTTGTGCCGACTGAAGCATATTTTTTTTACTTGCCTCATTTTCAGCAAGGTTATTATAGTTAACGAAAACGATCGAAAAAACGAAAACTAAAATGTAAAATAATTGTTTATTAACTGAAATAAAAATAAAAACAAATAAAGAGTTTTTCAAAAACTAGAACTAACTGAAACTGTATTGTGTACAGAACGCCTATGGGCGCACATATGAGCACAAATGCATTTGCTATTTAAACAGCATGCTGCAAAATGTCAAAACAACTCTTGCGCCAAGCTGCAACAAGCATACAAAAATTGTGTCGCGCCTTGCGCCACATTGCGCCGGGTGTATGATAGGGCCCATTGACTTTACTGCATTTATTAGGTATAAATTTGGGTAAAATGTTAATATTTTTTTTATAAAGGTCTGACGACATTTCTTCAAAAAAATGTAAATTTTCGTTTAGTGCTTATTTTTCATTTTTTTCTCCAGAAAAAGACAACTTGTACGAATGATAAATATTTTGTGTGTGTGTGTGTGTGTGATTTGGGTTATTCTTGATCCGCTCTTCTAAATGTAAAACATTGGTTGTCTAAAGCAAATATAAAAATGAAGAAAAAAAATCCACCATTTTTGGTATTTTATTATTTTTTTAATTGTCTAATTGACTACATTTATATTTAAAATTTTGTAGAGTTCTAGACAAAACAATCGATATAGTGGATATAAACACATACACATGTATTTCATTCATATTCTTTCAGCTTATTCCCTTTATTTATTAGGGGTCACCACAGTGTAATGAACCGCCAACTTATCCAGTTTGTTTTACACAGCGGATGCCCTTTCAGCCGCAACCCTCTTGCACCCATGCACACTCACATTCACACATATAAACTACTGGCAATTCAAACTCCACACAAAAAATGGCTCAGCCGGGACTCGAACCATCAACCTTCTTGCTGTGAGGTAACAGACAGTGCTAACCACAGAGCCACCATGCCGGCCACACATGTATTTGTATTAGTATATTAGTTAATTTTATATAAATATAAATAATGATATCACTTCACTTCTTGGTGCATAATGATGAATCACTTTTGTAAATTTACTTTAATGCAGACACCAATTTGAGACGTTTGATCCGAAAGTAACTTAAAAAAACGTATGATTCAATGATAACTCGTCTCCAATTTAACAATCACCATTGTTATTTTATTTTACCACATAATAACGCATCCAATTAGAATGGTTAATCTTAAAATTATTACATTTATTGCGTTTGTTTTATGTAATGCTGGTTATGTAATGTGAATTAGTTTTTTCAGCTGATGTCAGACCTTGTTATATATTATCTGATTTTGTGGATAGAGCTCATAAAGCTTCAAAAAATGAGATATAGGAACTTTAATATGTGGTTAATCCATTAGGATTTAGGTATTGAGGCTGTTGCCACAACAGGAAAGTTGTCAAGATATAAAGTAATGGTGTTTGCTGTTTTCATGGCATCAGATGACTTATGAGTGTGTGTGTGTGTGTGTGTGTGTGTGTGTGGGGTCCTGGTAATAATCATGTTGCGGGGACCAAATGACCCCTCAAGTATTGACCTTATTCCTTCATGTTATTATATGTAGCATTTTTGGCTCGAGACTTCCGTTCTCATTCACTTCCATTGATTTATAAACATGAAAAAGCTTGTTATGCTGCTTATTAATGTTGCAAATTGGTATTTTGTTATTATATTATTTAGATTTTTCCATGTCTAGTCATAAAACCACTTGTTTGTACAGCAAGTACACTGTTAAAAATGCAGGGTTCCACACAATTCATCCATCCTGTCCCAACACAAATTGATTAAGTTAACTTAACACTTTTAACAAATTTATGTTGATTGAAAATAAAAAATATAAATTTCCCCAATGAAATCTCAAGAATTGTGTTGTTTTAGCTCATTTTAAATAAGTAGTTTAAACAAGCAAAATAAAAAATAATTTTAAGTGTAATT
The DNA here is from genome assembly GCF_052040795.2 of Danio rerio. NCBI lineage: Eukaryota > Metazoa > Chordata > Actinopteri > Cypriniformes > Danionidae > Danio > Danio rerio. Next base: position 44,754,049 of record NC_141031.1, read on the forward strand.
AGACCATTTATTGCCGTTTATTATTCCTGTTTCCTGGCCATTTCCCCACAAACACAATTCAGTCGGAAGTAAACAATTACAGAAGAGAGCTTACTTCCACAATAAGTTTAATATGAGGTTAATAGTAATACATTTAATGTTGTGGGGACTTTTTTTTTGTCCCCATGAGGATCTTAAACAGCTGATTAATCACACAGAATGAAGTATTTTGAACATTTAATTACTGTATGGTATGGCAACACTACTGTAAAGCAGTGGTTCCCAAAGTGGGGGTCGCGGGGCAATGAAAGGGGGGTCGCCTGGTGATTTCCAAAATTCGATTTATTTTTATTAAACCATAAGAATTAACATATTTTATCCATAACTATACTGAAAATAAAAATAGTCGTTTATAGTTACTATATACTGTATAGTTACTATAGTAGCTTATAGTTACTAGTTCTATTGGATTGCGACCCCTGGGGTAATTACATTATATTAAAGGCAGCAATACCGTCAGATGCATTTTGATTTTATAACATCAGCTTATACTTTCTGGCACATTTTAAGCACTGATACAAGTTTAATTGGTGTGTCTGCGTCATTGCATGCAAGGTTTCTGTATTTATAATCACCTTAGAGGATATTGGGGGTCGCGAGTCACTGGCATTGTTATTTTGGGGGTCGCGGGCTGAAAAGTTTGGGAACCCCTGCTGTAAAGGACCGCAAACGTCTGCAGAGAGTGGTGAGGACTGCAGAGAAGATCATCAGGTCCCCACTGCCTTCTCTGCAGACTATCTACCATCACAGAGTCCACAAGAGAACTGCCTCCATCCTGAAAGACCCCATTCACCCACAACACAGATTATTCACACTCCTACCCTCAGGGCGGAGGTATAGGAGTGTGAGATGCAGGACTGCCAGACTCAAGAACTCTTTCTTCCCATCAGCTATCAGACTTCTAAACAGATAACCAATGCACATAACAGTCTCTTTTTCTGCTCAGTACAACACTACATTCTCCATCCCAGTTTGCACAATTTTTTGCACATAAGCCAATTGCACTAGGCACTTTTTGCATAATAAGCACAATTTAAGAACCACTGTACATTGTTTACATCTGTTTCATTACTTAAATCAGTTTTATATATTGTTTACGTTCATAGATATTTATATACTTACATTTTATAATCATACTTCAGTCACTTCTGTGTAAATATGTGTATTTATGTGTTGTATGACTTCACTGTGGACGGCAAAGTAAGAATCTCATTGTACAGGAAAATGTGTTTCCTTACTGTGCACATGACAATAAACAGTTGAATTGAATAGAGTTGAATTGAATTTAAAGCTGCAGAATGTTTTCTGTGAGGGATGTTTAGGGGTAGAGGTGTAGAATATAGCCTTTATGTTTTAGTTGAATCAACTTGACTTTTCTAGTCAACTCAACTTACACCAATCAACCTGATTAAACTTTGTATATAACTTCAAAAATGCAGTTGAAGCCTGATTAATGTATTTAAATGAGTTAAAGTAACCTAAAAACATTCGTCATCATGATTTTTTGTCATATTGTTTTTTTACAGTGTACAGGACAAACACTGCAAAAAATGCTTTTCTAGCTAAGATATTTTGTCTTGTTTCTAGTCTAAATATCTAAAACTTCTTATATCAAGAAGCATTTTCTAGACAAGCAAAACATCTTGTCTTGTTTTGAGAAATAATATGCCGATATTAAGTGAGTTTTTCCTTAAAACAAGCAAAATAATCTGCCAATGGGGTAAGCAAATTAATCTTGTTTTTTTTTAAACGTAAGATTAATTTGCTTACCCCATTGGCAGATTATTTTGCTTGTTTTAAGGAAAAAGTCACTTAATATTGGCATATTATTTCTCAAAACAAGACAATATGTTTTGCTTGTCTAGAAAATGCTTCTTGATTTAGGAATTTTTAGATATTTGGACTAGAAACCAGACAAATATCTAAGTAAGAAAAGCATTTTTGCAGTGTATAGAGAGTGCCCATAAACATGTAAACCATTTTGTGTGTTTGTGTGTGTGTGTGTGTGTGTGTGTGTGTGTGTGTGTGTGGTTCTGGTATTAATCATGTTGTGAGGACCAAAAAATCCCTCAATTATTGACCTAATTTGTTAATGTTATAAAACATTGGCTCGAGACTTCCGTTCTCATTCTCTTCCTTTGACTTTTAAGCGTTAAAAAAAGCTTGTTATGCTGCTAATTTAGATTTTTTTAAATGTATCATTGTTTGTGCAACAAGTAGTTTGACCATTTTGTGTTATTTGTAATTTCCTATTAGTTTCCCCCGTTAGACTATTGAATCGAAAGCCGTAAAACTATTGCAGAAAAGAGCTCACTTCCACATAAAATATGTAACCCAAACGTGTGTGTGTGTGTGTGTTTCAGATGGGAGGAGGAGCTGTCCAGAAGAGAGCAGATGGAGGTGATGGTGCAGTCGCTGCAGGAGGTTTGCTCATCTGCATCACATGTCTAGACATTCACACTGCGATATTAATCACATTTGGGCTTTCGATGATGTGTGGTGCTCACTTTATGAGCCTAAAACCTTATCAGATCATCAAGTGAGCAGACGTCATCATATTTTTACTAACTAATTCCTATTCAGGGTGACACCGTGGCTCAGTGGTTAGCACTGTCGTCTTACAGCAAGAAGGTGGCTGGTTTGATTCCCGGCTGGGTCAGTTGGCATTCCTGTGTGGAGTTTGCATGTTCTCCCCAGGTTGGCTTGTGTTTCCTCCGGGTGCTCCGGTTTCCCCCACAGTCCAAACATATGCGCTATAAGGAAATTGGGTAAACAAAATTGGCCGTAGTGTATGAGTGTGTGTGAATGAGAGTGTATGGGTGTTTCCCAGTACTGGGTTGCAGCTAGAAGGGCATCAGCTGCATAAAACATATGCTGGATAAGTTAGCAGTTCATTCCGCTGTGGTGACCACTAATGAATAAAGGGACTAAGCCGGAGGAAAATAAATGAATGAATTCCTATTCATAACACTATGAGGCTCCATTTATTACTGTAAGTTAGAAATAAAGTACATCCAGCAGGTTGTTATCACAGAATAAAGCCTGATAGGTTGATCAGTAGCCTGAAGCAAAGCAGAGCACAGTTGAATAAGAGCGAAGGGCTCTATTCTGTGAAAACAACCTCCTGGATGTACTTTAACCTGCTTATTTATTCTTTCATTCTTTTTCTTTTTGGCTTAGTCCCTTTATTAATCTGGGGATGCCACAGCGGAATGAACCGCCAACATACCCAGCATATGTTTTAAGCAGCGAATGCCCTTCCAGCCACAACCCATCACTGGGAAACACCCATACAGTCTCATTCACACACATTTCAAGAGTTCACACTTAGCTGATGATTGATAATAAAGCTAGTTTGGCGTGCTATCCCGGGAGAGAGCCCTGAGCTTATAAGATCCTCCCGTTGCAAGGCGAGAGGGGAGTTTAAGCTCAGGTAGATGTCGATGACTCCCCCTCTTGCTTGTTGTAGCTAAGTGTCAGATATGGATGCTGAAAGGTGTACTCAGAGTTTAGCTAAAGTATGTGGATTAATTGTTTAGAGTGCTTGTTTTTGAACTGTGGGAGGAAACCGGAGGACCCGGGGAAAACCCACGCGACCACGGGGAGAACAAGCAAACTCCGCACAGAAATGCCGTCTGGTTTGGAAAAAAATTAAAGCAGGGGCATTCTTGCTGTGAGGCAACAGCGCTAATAGCTGGCCACCGTGACGCCGTTTGAAAGGAGGGAAAGTAGGGTTGGGTGGGGGGTTTTCTTCAAGACGAAGATATTGAGATGAGAAAAGTCTGGGTTTTTATAGTGAGTTAAGGATCGTCTGATAGGATATTCAGTAATTAGCTAAAGTTGGAACAGCTGTGAACAATCATAAGAACGTGATCCTCTCGAAATTTGTTTATAAATAAACTTCACATTGTGGGAGAAACCAGAGCACCCGGAGGAAGCCCACGGGAATACGGGGAGAACATGCAAACTCCACACAGAAATGCGAACTGACCCAGCCGAGGCTCAAACCAGTGACCTTCTGGCTGTGAGGCAAAAGCGCTACCCACTGCGCCACCGTGCTGCCCCCTATCCTGCTTATTACACAGCTAGTTGACACAAAACATTGTTCTGAGCTGTAATAATTTATTAAAACTTGAATTAAATGAAAGCTGAACAAAAACAGCTGATGGAGTATACACTAACCAGCGCATTATTCGGTCACAAGATGGCGCCAAACAGTCAAAAACACAAAGCTGACAGAAACGAAACCACTGTAAATTACAACATTCTCCCTTTGTACATGTCATTAGAGGTGGAAAGCCCCGCCCACTAGGAAAGATCTCACTGAGGCACATGTGTTTGTAGCTCCGCCCTTTTTTGAAAAGAGCACAATCTCATTTGAATTTAAAGTGACAGTCACCAAAACGGCACAATTAGGATCAAAGTCTGAAAGGGTCAGTTTCAGAGAGGTATAAAGCATTATCTGTGTGGTATTTTGAGCTGAAACTTCACCTACACACAGTCTAGGGACATCAGACTTATTTTACCTCTAATAAAAAGGGGCTTAATAGCTCCCCTTTAAATATATCTTGTTACACATGCAGCTATTAATGAAGCTAAATGATGTAATTGTTACATTTAGAATAGTGATCAACATCCTAGCAACCACATAGCAACAGGGCCATGTAAATAAAATCAATGCATTCTGCTTTTAACTCTGTGAGTATTCATAGCATCATGCTAAAATACATGATGAGTAACTGTGCAGACATGCAGTCGGAGCAGATATAAACCGCTGTGTGTGTGTGTGTGTGGGAGAGAGAGTGAGCTCCAGTATTAGTGGGTCAGGGCTGTAAACGCTGTGTTGGAAGATCTCTGAAATGCTGCAGGTGTGAGTCTCGTCCTCTGCTGATGCAGCGGCACAATCAATAACTCCTGCTTCTGTGTTTGTGCTGGATTGCGGCTCAGCAAAACCAGCGTCCCCTGAGATCTCCAACACGGACACAAGCTGCTCTTTAAATTCAGCCTCCAGTCCAACCAATTTCCCCTCCGGCCGCTGTGGGCATTTCATTAGACTCAAGAGGGTTTCATGTTTATGTTCATGTGTTTATGGCATTTTATAATCTGCCTAGGCTTTATTAAGAAAGAAGATTATGTTCATATTGTTCATGCGTTTATGGAGTTTTAAATATCTGTTTAGGCTTTACTAATAAACTCGAGATCTGTAATGCAGGATCAAAGCTATGCATTAACAATAGGTTGTTGATTTGATGCTGTTCTGTGAGGATTATTTAAAGAAAAATAGTGCATGTTTAATATAGGATTTAAATGAATAGCAGTGGTGAGCATTAATTAATGCTATCCAAGGATAAAAGTCTGGTTTTACATAATAAATACATATTGAAATATACATGTATTTTAAAAAAAATTATTAAATAAATGAATAAACTAACATATTAAAATAGATATTTATATATCAGGTCAGTTGGCGTTGAAGGATTCGGATTTTTGCTTTCCAATCCGTCTCATCATGGACCAACGTTTATTCTTTTCTCATCATCTTGTTTCTCATAATTTTTTATTAAATATTTTAAACTTGATTTATTTATTTAAATCTCTGACTCCGGCTCTTCTTCATCTACCAGACTGGTCATTCTTTGGGTCAAACTGTTAAAAATCCCTACAGCGTTTCTGTGTGGAGTTTGCATGTTCTCACTGTGTTCGCTTAGGTTTCCTCCGGGTGATATATATATTTATTAATTCGTATTCTTTTCGGCTTAGTCCCTTTATTAATCCGGGGTCGCCACAGCGGAATGACCCACCAACTTATCCAGCACGTTTTTACGCAGCGGATGCCCTTCCAGCCGCAACCCATCTCTGGAAAACATCCATATATTCTCATTCACTACACAGCCAATTTAGCCTACCCAATTCACCTGTACAGCATGTCTTTGGACTGTTGGGGAAACTGGAGCACCCAGAGGAAACCCACGCGAACACAGAGAGAACATGCAAACTCTACAGAGAAACACCAACTGAGCCAGCCGAGGCTCGAACCAGCGACCTTCTTGCTGAAGATGACAGTGCAAACCACTGAGCCACCGTGTCGCCCCATAAACAATATATTCATTCATTTTCTTTTTAGCTTAGTCCCTTTATTAATCAGGGGTCGCCACAGCGGAATGAACCGCCAACTTATCCAGCATAAGTTTTACGCAGCGGATGCCCTTCCATCTGCAACCCATCTCTGGAAAACATCCATACACACTCATACACTACACAGCCAATTTAGTCTACCCAATTCACCTGTACCGCATGTCTTTTGACTGTGGGGGAAACCGGAGCACATGGGGGAAATCCACACAGAAACACCTACTGACCCAGCCGAGGCTCGAACCAGCAACCTTCTTGCTGTGAGGCGACAGCACTACCTACTGTGCCACTGCGCCGCCAATATATAAAGTAAAAATAAATAAATAAATACATTTATAGGTGCATTGCATATTCAATAACAGATTACTTGTTAAATGGACATTTTATTTAAAATACATTTTGAAATCATTTAGATTTTTTTAACCCTCATAATTATTTATTTAAATTTATGCAGTTTTCAAATTCCAAAACAACAAACACTATAAGTAAAAGCAGTATTTTCCAACTACATCATATTTTATCAGCAACTTCTCATTAATGAGTGAACGTGAAAACAATCCCAGATTTGAATAGTTACATTTTCACCACAAACAAAATTACAATGTTTCTTGAGCATCAAATTATTCATTCATTCATTTTCCTTCGGCTTAGTCCCTTTATTTATCAGGGGTCGCCACAGCAAAATGAACTGCCAACTTATCCAGCATATGTTTTACACAGCGGATGCCCCTCCAGCTGCAACCCAGTACTGGGAAACACCCATACACTCTCACATTCACACACACTACGACCAATTTAGCTTAATCAACTCTCCTGTACCACATGTGTTTGGACTGTGGGGGAAACCAGAGCAACCGGAGGAAATCCACACAAACACGGGGAGAACATGCAACCTCCACACAGAAATGCCAACTGACCCTGTCAGAACTTGAACCAGAGACCTTCTTGCTGTGAGGTGACAGTGCTAAGTACCACCGTGCTGCCCTTGAGCATCAAATCATTATGATAAAATGATTATAAAACACAGAAGACTGCAGTAATGATGCCTAAAATTCAGGTTTAAGTTACAGGAATAAACTACATTTTCAAATATGTTAGCATATGTGTCCAGTCCTCACCTTTACTATAGTTTTGAGTGAAATGAATATCAATATAAATTAATTTAAATGACAATATAACACCAGGTACACATAGTATAATCATTTATTGGATTATAGAAATATTGAAAAAATATTTCTGCTCATTTTGATCAAATAGAAAAAGCATTGGTGAGCATTTTTTGTGATTCGTGTTGTTATTTAATTTTTTCCCTCGTTTATTAATGTTTTTGAATCACATCATGGGACCTTAATCTTTCTTCCGACAACTTTTAACCTTTGAAAGTTGCAAAAAGTGACTTTTATGAACATTTTTAATAGTTTTAAGTGCTATATTGTCTATAAAATGCCCTTAAAAGTCACTTTGCTAAACTGTAGAGTTGAATTTTCGACATCAAAAATCAACAAAGCAGAGATCAACATCCCATAATGCAAAATTCACAACCATAAATTAACTAAAAACATCACAAAATACAGAAACTGTTCAATTACAGATATTTTTTTACAGCGTATTAGCAAAATATCACCACAAACGCACTATCCATTATATTCTTATATTGTTGTCTTGTGTGTTTAGAATGTAAATCAATCCGAAGCCATTCAGGATGAGCTGAACGAGAAGGTTGAACGTCTGAAAGCTGAACTGGTGGTTTTCAAGAGCCTCATGAGTGATGTGAGTATTTCTACAGCCTAAAATATCATACACTAAAATCTCATTTCATTTCTTACCTGTTGCATAAGATCATAAGAGTTTTGTTTTCTTATCGCATCATCAGATCATTACACAAGAATGAGCTTTCAGTCCAAGTAAAACACAGTCTGATGTTTTTATGATGCTGGATAAAGATCTCAGCTTTTCAATTAGTTTTTATTAGTTAATGCAGAAGTAAATCTGCTGAATTTTGCAGGACTTCGATATCATCAAACTCTTTTTTTGACCTGCGGCAAAACACGACATGCAAACAAACTGATGCCAAGTCTCCCAATTCACACACATGTTGAATAGTATCTGAATAGTTGTATAAAGATGCATTTTGTCATTAACTTCTCAATGCATATTTACGCAAACACCTGAGGAGATTAACCCTAAAGCATCTTAAAGGACTTTTGTGGCCACAAACATTTAGTTGGATTTCCTTAATCTGAGCAGCTAGATTGCCGTTTTATTAAAAAATAATTTAAATAAAAAGAGCACTCGATACAACAGAATTCAAATAATAATCATAATCATAATAATAATAATAATAATAATAATAATAATAACAATAATTTAAACTATAGTAAATGAATAGGAAATATAAAAATTATAAACATTCTTTTTTTCATGTGTCCAAAATAAACTTACAGTAATGTTTTTATAACTGATGAAAAAAAATTATAATAATTAATAAATAAATAAATAAAAACTAACAAATAAATAAATAAACAATTAAAAACACTAAATAAAATTAAAAATAAAATATATTAATGGATGTTTTTATTATTTATATAAAGCAAACAAACAAATAAATTAATAAATAAACAAATAAAACTAATAAATAAATTAATTAATAAAAGTATGAAAATAAAAACATTTAACAATTAAAATAAAATACATTGATAGATTTTATTTATTATTTATATAAACCAAATAAAATAAATAAATAAAACAAATACATAAATAAATAAAAGAAAAAAAAATAAATAAAACAAATAAAAAAATAAACAAGCAAATAAATAAATAAAACAAACAAATAATAAATAAATAATAAATAAAACAAATACATAAATAAATAAAAGAAACAAATAAATAAAACAAGCAAATAAATAAACTAAAAAATTTAATAAATAAAAAACAAACAAACAAACAATAAATAAATAAAAGAATAAATAAATAAAACAAATACATCGATAAATAAAAGAAACAAATAAATAAAAGAAACAAATAAATAAAACAAATAAATAAATAATTAAAACAAGAAAAATAAATTTTTTAAAAATAAAACAAACAAACCATAAATAAATAAATAAATAAATAAATAAAACAAAAATAAATAAATAAATAAAACAAATCAATAAATAAAAGAAACAAATAAATAAAAGAAACAAAAAAAACAAATAAAAAATAAATTAATAAAACAAATAAAGAAAATATATATATAAATAAAACAAATAAATAAAACAAGCAAACAATAAATAAATAAAACAAATAAAGAAACAAATATATAAATAAAACAAATAAATGAACAAATAAATAAATAAAACAAATAAAACATAAGTAAATAAAGGTATATAAATTAAACATTTTAATTAAAAAACATTGATGGATTTTATTTTATTAAAGACAGTAATAAGAAAAAAATAAATAAAACTGCAATCATTGCGATTAAGGACTACAATACTAAATATGCTTAATGGTTAACCTGCTGTTCCAGCTCTAATGTGGCCAGAAATTAAATATGAAAGACATGTGGATGATGTCACAAGACGATTGGGAGGGCACATAACTAAGCAACAGAATTTATGACGATCCAAAATTTACTAATATACACTTAAAAAGTTTAGGATAGTTTTTGGATGCAGAATTTGTCATAAATGCAATACCTCACTAGAACACATCCTCGATTTGCAGCAGCTGAATGAACGAGTAAAGCATTTTAAAAGCATTTTAAAGATATACATAGTTTTGGAGAATTAAGAACTGAACTGTAATGGTGTTTATTATAAAGGCTGGCGGGAGACGCCGCAATAAAGCTGTAGAAAACCAGAGGAAAATCCTGGACCTGAAAGTAAGAGAGAATGCAAGACATGACATCTGTAAAAACTCAGCCATGAGGAGTTTAATGAAGGAAAACAATTGCCTTGATTCATTTTATGCCCACAAGCTTTCAACAGAAGCTTACAGTATGTATAATTTCCTGACCTCAGAGCTATACATGGCGTATATAGAGATTAATGTCATCTTAAAGAGCCCCTATTTTGCATTAAAAAAGGTCATATTTTGGTTTTAGGGGTCTCCAACAACATGCTGATATGCGTGCAAGGTCAAAAAACACTTTCATTGTCTTATAATCTGCATTTATTTTTACTTTATTATCCCAGTGACTCCCATATGATTCGTTCAGAGATTCATTTGTTCCCAAACCCCTCCTTTGTGTGAGGCTAATCTGTACCGATTGGTCCGATGACCCAGTCTGTTGTGATTGGTCGACTGGGTTCAGCACAAGACAAAGAGAAACGCCCACCACAATTATGAAGTAGTACAGAGTATACAGTTGAAGCCAGAAGTTTACATACACTATATAAACTTTGTTTCTGTTATGCTTAATAGCGCGACGCAGTGGCGCAGTAGTTAGTGCTGTCAACTCACAGCAAGAAAGTCGCTGGTTCGAGCCTCGGCTGAGTCAGTTGCCGTTTCTGTGTGGAGTTTGCATGTTCTCCCTGTGTTCGCGTGGGTTTCCTCCGGGTGCTCCGGTGTCCCCCACAGTCCAAACACATGCAGTACAGATGAATTGGGATGAGTAAATTGTCCATAGTATGTGTGTGTGAATGAGGAAATGATCTAAGGAAAAGCTCAAACACACTGCTTCCTTGTGTGACAACATGAGAAAATCAACAAGCCAGAATCAACAAAAAACAGATTACAATTTGCTAAATAACACTGGGAAAATACTAATCTTCGGAGACATGTCCTGTGGTCTGATGGAACTAAGATTGAACTGTTTGGCCATAATGAGCAGTGTTACATTTGGAAGACAAAGGGGAAAGCTTACAAGCCTATGAACACCATCCCAACTGTGAAGTATGGGGACGGCAGCATCATGTTGTGGGGCTGTTTTGCTGCAGGAGGGACTGGTCCACTTCACAGCATAGATGGCATCATGAAGAAAGAACATTATGGAGAAATACTGAAGCAACATCTCAAGACATCAGCCAGGAAATTAAAACTTGACCACAAATGTGTCTTCCAAACAGACCATGACCCTATGCATACTCCCAAAGTAGTTAAAATGTGCTTTAAGGACAACAGAGTGAATGTTTTGGAGTGGCCATCACAAAGCCCTGATCTCAATCCTATAGAAAATTTATGGGCAGAGATGAAAGCTTGTGCGAGCAACACAGCCTACAAATATGACTCAGTTACAGCAGTTCTGTCAGGAGGAATGGGCCAAAATTCCTTCAAATTATTGTGAGAAGCTTGTGGAAGGATACCTAAAACATCTGACCAAAGTTATACAGTTTAAAAGCAAAGCTAAAAAGATACCCAGGAAATGTGTATAAACTGTTGACAGTCTTGAAACTAATTAAAATTCTCTAAAAAGATTTTCTCATTATTCTGGCATTTAGCAAATGTTAATGATTTAGGTAATCCTAACAGACCTAAAATAGTAAACGGTTAGTATGATTTACCATCAGACATTTTTTTTAAATGGTTATGTTCCTTTTTTTTAGAGTGTATGTAAACTTCTGTTTTCAACTGTATGTGTGAGCCTAATGCAGGAGTGCATTAAATCAATGCAGTTAAACACCAGCATATTACTCTACTCTTAATCCTAACCCCAAGTAATAACAATGACACCCATTCAGTATTAATCCACACAGTGGCAAAAGTTGAACTATTTAAAAAAAATTGGCCGCGTGTGAGGAACAACCGATGGTGGCCCTAGCCACAAACAGCAGCAGATCGCAAGCACAAAACTAATTTAAATCGGTAAAGGAAGAAGCACATCCCGCATTTTCAACGTGGTTTTGGATGCAATATGTGAAATAGCTCACACAGTTTTAACCTGAGAGACACAGGATCTGGAGGAAGGAGAAACTGTAACAGTTACTGACAAAGTCCCATACATGAGTAGTCTTTGCTACTCCTTCCTTTAATAACAAATGGCCGGCGATCCTGCGCTGCAGCGTAGGTTATTGTATCAATCGTCAGAAAAATGACAGAACAAATACAGCACGTTTGGCTATGCTGTGGTGTTGTTGTGAAAACCAACTTTAACCCTTTATTCCCCACAGCCGCATGTCTGTCCATCTCTCAGTGATAGTAACCTCGCACTCCGCCAGTATCTGAAGGGAAAGGCTCGTTCACGTTTTACCCGATCTGGCAGTTTATAGGACATTGGCAATATCCTGTATTGACGTTTACACGTGCAAGCAGAAGATCTGAACAAAGGATGAATAATTCATGTCTCTGAGTCGACTCAGTAGAGTCAATAGTTTTAAACATGGTGCACTTCCAGATTTTCTGGATGTTTTCATTCACTTAGAGCTGTTACACACTGCATAGATGGTAGTTTTTAAAAACTCATCAGAGGGGCTGTTTAAAGGACATTTGTTTTGTCTTATTAGTGAAGTAAAATCACACATTGAGACTATAATCCTCTTTTCCTTTTCTTCCATGTGTTGAAATAATGCACACATTCTCTCATTGAGTGTGTGATTTAACGTTTATCTGAATTAAAATTAAAAATAACTTGCAAGTAACTCAATTATTATTACTTTATTAAGTAATGCGTTACTTTGTAGGTTACTTAGAAAAGTAATATTATTACATAACTCACGTCACCCCCAATACTGGCCACAGACATTTCTTTATTATCTGGTGGAAATAATCCTCCCTAAATATTTGCTGTTTTGTAACGAAAACACACAGTGTACCGCATTGATTAAACAGAATAAATGAGTCAGAGCAGTTGTTTCCCATCAGGCCTTTGGGTGAAAGGAGCTGAAGTTTGTTGCGTGCCTGTGGATTGACCACAAGACTAACTCGTTGCTCTTGCATTTGTGTGCAATGACACTGATTTATGACTGGTGTTTTCCTGTCCTCGTCTGTAGCTTATAATTCATGTTCCGCATGTGATTACAGTGATTGGCAGCGATCAGGTGTGTTTGAAGAGTGTTTCTGGGTCACATACACACTGCAGATAAATATACTGTATGATAATTATCACTGTTCACACTCGTTTTGGTTTTTTACGTCCACCCAAAAGTTCTGACATTTTTATTTACTTGCTTTATTTCTTTTGTTTATTGGACAAAAACATGAAAATCGTTTTTTTTAAACTGATCATTTTTTCCGCTATTTCAAATGTATTTTTTACTTAAATAAACAGAAGTACTTTTGTTTTGAAAAGATGAATTGCATTTATTACATTCATTTTATTTTAATAAATCGTTTATTATATTTTATACAACAGTTCTGTCTGGTTCTCGAATCTGATTGGCTGATAGCCATGCAATAACAGCATTCATACAGTCTCTTCACCCTTCTGTATTACCAAATCCCTTTAAGGTATTCTATAGTCTTTAGTATTACTCTGCCCACTTCAGTTTGACAAATATTGCAGCTGTTGGACAACAAAATGTACCTTTGAGGCAAGAATGTAGTTGTTTAGATTGCAGCTATGCGGTTTATTTATAAGGATAGTGCCTATATGTGGATAGGGCAGTGGATATAGGGTTATACGCTGCGCTTAAATATGCTGGTTAAGTTGGCGGTTCATTCCGCTGTGGCGACCCCGGATTTATAAAGGGACTAAGCCAACAAGAAAATGAATGAATGAATGAATTTGGAGATTGCCTGTCATACTGAGCCGAGCAAAGACGGTTGATGCTATCCATCCACAAGATGGCAACAGAGACTGCATAATAAGTCCTTAGAGCAGAAAAACTCAGCGTAATTTGAAGCTACAGCTGATCAAATCGTTATAAAACTGATGTTTTATAAAAGTCGATCTCTCTCTTTTGTGTAGTGCTTTTTATATACCACAGTAATCTGGTAGTGTTTTCTTTGCTTTGGCTTCATCAGGGTTAATTATTGTGATCTCCTGATTGCAACAGAGAAATACTGGCAAATCTCTGTGAACTGATGGAATTTCATGCCGTTCAGCCTTATAATCTTAAAACGTGAGCTACTGTAAGTCAGCTGTTTTGTCATCACTTTAGACATTACGCTAGAGAATCATTCAAACACTAGCTCTGCAGTGACATTTGTGAATTAGTAATTAGTTTCTGCTGTTCTGACGTCAACTGCAGATGTGTATGAACACACATACACATTTGAGTCCCAGCTGGGTCAGTTGGCATTCCTGTGTGGAGTTTGCCTGTTCTTCCCATTTTGGTGTGGGTTTCCTCCGGGTGCTCCAGTTTCCCCCACAGTCCAAACACATGCGCTATAGGTGAATTGAAAAAACTAAATTGGCGGTAGTGTATGTGTGTGTAAATGAGTGTACATGGGTGTTTCCCAGAACTGGGTTGCAGCTGAAAGTTCATCCGCTGCATAATGCATATGCTGGAATAGTTGGTGGTTCATTCCGCTGTGGCGACCCCTGATAAATCAGGGACTAAGCCAAATGAAAATGAATGAATGAAGGTTACATATAGTAAAATAAATTTACAATTATCAACACTTTACATTTTGACAGAGTAACTTGCCGGATTTATCTTTTATACATTTATGAGGTCATTAATACTAATAGTTCAGGCAGAAATTGTATTATTTGCTAAGTAAACGGTCAAATTTAGTTAATAAATATGGCTGTTGAATCTAACACTGTACGAACATAACCTATATCAAGCATTGCAGTGTGTACGTAACCCACAGTATGTGTACATAGAGGCATGAAAGTGAAATAAATTGACTATTTCAATTTTTTCTAATGGTCATATTCTAGGTTTGAAGACAAAGTATGACTAAAACCTTAACTTTTGCAACACAGAATGAAATTGCAGGTGCTACTGTTGTTTATTCAGAATCATAAAGTTGTTGTTTGTGCAGAAATACAGTTGAAGCAAAGAGCTTAGAATGACCAAGAGGCGACACTCAATAGATCGTTCCATTGCAACAGCAGCGCCCAGCAACGTCCATTGATTCTCATTGCTGTCACGATGGCAAGCAGCTGCTTTGTTTTTTATTTATTTATTTAAAAAGGACGGTAAAGCTGAGATACAACCTGAAAGACGACAATACAACACTTACTACCACAATCATCAGCACTTTTAATAGTTTATTTTACAGGCTTATAATATGCTGTTGGCAGGGCCGGAGCAAGCTGTACTGCCGCTCTAGGCAAAGGATGGTCATGCCGCCCTCAAACCTAAAGTGAAAGCGGGGGGGGTGTCGAGGGAGCTGTCGCGGACGCCACCCTAGATGCGGATATAACTGAGGGCGCCGGTGGTGAGGGTAGTGTCGCGGACGCCACCCTCTCTATTCTGCTGTCCTAGACACAGATATAACTGAGGGCGCGGGTGGTGAGGGTAGTGTCACGTACGCCACCCTCTCTATTCTGCCACCCTAGACGTGAATATAACTGAGGGCGCAGGTGGTGAGGGTAGTGTCGCGTACGCCGCCCTCTCGATTCTGCTGTCCTAGACACAGATATAACTGAGTGCGCAGGTGGTGAGGGTAGTGTCGCAGACGCCACCCTCTCTATTCTGCCACCCTAGACGCGGATATAACTGAGGGCGCAGGTGGTGAGGGTAGTGTCGCGGACGCCACCCTTTCGTTTCTGCCACCCTAGACGCGGATATAACTGAGGGCGCAGGTGGTGAGGGTAGTGTCGCGGATGCCACCCTCTCTATTCTGCTGTCCTAGACACAGATATAACTGAGGGCGCAGGTGGTGAGGGTAGTGTCGCGGACGCCACCCTCTCTATTCTGCCGTCCTAGACACAAATATAACTGAGGGCGCAAGTGGTGAGGGTAGTGTCGCGTACGCCACCCTCTCTATTCTGCCGTCCTAGACGCAGATATAACTGAGGGCGCCGATTATGAGGGTAGTGTCGCGGACGCCACCCTCTCTATTCTGCCATCCTAGACACAGATATAACTGAGGGCGCAGGTGGTGAGGGTAGTGTCGCGGACGCCACCCTCTCTATTCTGCCACCCTAGACGTGGATATAACTGAGGGTGTAGGTGGTGAGGGTAGTGTCGCGTACTCCGCCCTCTCGATTCTGCTGTCCTAGACACAGATATAACTGAGGGCGCAGGTGGTGAGGGTAGTGTCGCGGACGCCACCCTATCTATTCTGCTGTCCTAGACACAGATATAACTGAGGGCGCAGGTGGTGAGGGTAGTGTCGCAGATGCCACCCTTTCGTTTCTGCCACCCTAGACGCAGATATAACTGAGGGCGCAGGTGGTGAGGGTAGTGTCGCGGACGCCACCCTCTCTATTCTGCTGTCCTAGACACAGATATAACTGAGGGCGCAGGTGGTGAGGGTAGTGTCGCGGACGCCACCCTCTCTATTCTGCCATCCTAGACACAGATATAACTGAGGGCGCAGGTGGTGAGGGTAGTGTCGCGTACGCCGCCCTCTCTATTCTGCCGTCCTAGACGCAGATATAACTGAGGGCGCCGATTGTGAGGGTAGTGTCGCGGACGCCACCCTCTCTATTCTGCCATCCTAGACACAGATATAACTGAGGGCGCAGGTGGTGAGGGTAGTGTCGTGTACGCCGCCCTCTCGATTCTGCTGTCCTAGACACAGATATAACTGAGGTGGTGGGGGTTGTGTCACGGACGCCACCCTCTCTATTCTGCCGTCCTAGACGCTGATATAACTGAGGGCGCAGGTGGTGAGGGTAGTGTCGCGGACGCCGCCCTAGACGCGGATATAACTGAGGGTGCGAGAGGTGAGGGTAGTGTTGCGTACGCCGCTCTCTCTATTCTGCCGTCCTAAACGCGGATATAACTAAGGGTGCGGGTGGTGAGGGTAGTGTCGCGGACGCAGCCCTAGACGCGGATATAACTGAGGGTGCGAGAGGTGAGGGTAGTGTCTGGGACGCCGCCCTATGTATTCTTCCACCACCTAGGTCACCTCAATGGACACGTCGGCCCTGGCTGTTGGTATTTTGGAATTTTTATTTCAAAAAGGCCGCCGCGTGACACTAGCGGTATCTAGTGACTGTTTCCCAAACAGCAACAGAGTGTCGCCTCTTGTTGATTCTATGCTCTTTGGTTGAAGTCAGAATTATTAGCCCCCTGTATATTTTTATCCCAATTTCTGTTTAGCGGAGAGAAGTTTTTTTTAAACACATTTCTAAACATAATAGTTTTAATAACTCATTTCTAATAACTGATTTATTTTATCTTTGCCATGATGACAGTAAACAATATTTGACTAGATATTCTTCAAGACACTTCTATACAGCTTAAAGTGACATTTAAAGGCTTAAGTTAATTAGGTTAAAGTTAGGGTAATTAGGCAAGTCATTGTATAACAGTAGTTTGTTCTGTAGACTGTCCAAAACAAATATTGCTTAAAGGGGCTAATAATATTGACCTTAAAATGTTTTTTAAAAATTAAATGCTTTTATTCAAGCTTAAATAAAACAAATAAGACTTTCTCTGTAAGAAAAATATAGGAAACACTTTAAATAATTCTTTGCTCTGTTAAACATAATTTGGGAAATACTTACCTAAAATTCACAGGAGGGTGAAAAGTTTTCTTGAATGTGTGTTCAGCAAATGTCTGACCTGGACACCAAGATCCAGGAGAAGGCCATGAAGGTGGACATGGACATCTGCAGGAGGATCGACATCACAGCCAAACTGTGTGACGTGGCTCAGCAGAGGAACTCGGAGGACATGAGCAAGATCTTCAGTCCATCCAGAGCTCCAGCGGACAGAGTAAGATCCCGAACACATTTTGCATTTTTAAATTTTTTTTAAATACTGCATTCTGTGGTGGTTCATTCCGCTGTGGCGACCCCGGATTAATAAAAGGGACTAAGCCGACAATAAATAAATGAATGAATGACTGCATTCTGTGAATTATGAGCCGTTTTCCTTATAGGGACCAAAATGTCTCCACAAATATAGCAATACAAGTCCATTTATCACACATTTGCACACACATTCTGCAGTTTTACATTTAAAAAATGCTTTATTCTGTGTGAGTTATGAGCCATCTTCCTTGTGGGGACCAAGAAAAGTTCACACAAGGTCCAAATTTACTGGTATTGCTATACTTGTGGGGACTTGTGGGGTCCCAACAATGTGAGGAATGCAAGGTACAGACAGACGTAAAACCGCGTACACACATGCTGACAAATACACCCACACACACACATTTTCAAAATACTTTCTGTTTGATTTACGAGCTGTTTTCCTCATGGGGACCAAAATAAAAGTCCAAATTTACAGCTATTGCTATTCTTGTGGCCACATTTGGTCCCCACAACATTAGGAATACAAGCTACACACAAACACACAGATCATACTTGCACTTACACAGACAGATGCACTGACAAACATGCACATAGAGACACACACTTATACACACACATCGAAAAACACAACCACACACACACACACACACACACATTTGTGCAGCTATTTTTATGGGGACTTCCTATAGACATAATAATTTGATACTGCACCAACTTTATTTTCTCCCCTAGCCCAACCCTCACAGGAAACAATCTGCATTTTTATATTTCTGAATGATGAACAAGCTATTTCATGAGCCGTCTTCATCATGGAGACTGAAAAAAATGTCCCCACAAGGTCAAAATTTACTGGTATTGCTGTACACTCACCGGCCACTTTATTAGGTACACCTGTCCAACTGCCTGTTAACACAAATTTCTAATCAGCCAATCACATGGCAGCAACTGGACATGGTCAAGACGATCTGCTGCTGTTCAAACCGAGCATCAGAATGGGGAAGAAAGGGGATTTAAGGGACTTTGAACATAGCATGGTTGTTGGTGCCAGATGGGCTGATCTGAGTAACACGCCCTGTCATAAATCGTGAATCATCTCAGGCTGGTTTCTTGAACATGACAATTGGTTCACTGTACTTAAATGGCCTCCACAGTCACCAGACCTCAATCCAATAGAGCAGTGGTCCCCAACCTTTTTTTCACCGCAGACCAGTCAACGGTTGTCAAATTTACAACGGACCGGTGTGTGTATGTGTGGGGGGGGGGGATCTTCACGTGAACACAGCTGCTGCGCTCCTGCATCCAGGTTAATCATGAACGACTCAGTGCGCATGCGCTAATTGCACTATCGCGGTCTCATATACATATTGCAATGATTTCGGGTATTTACTTAGCGATGCACGCACACATATATGCACAATCCTTAAATACTCTGCTGAGTTGGACTCTATAATACCCGTTTTATAACTTTAAACTATCAACAAACACTAATGAGGTATATTCTATCCTTCTTCCCGCTCCGTGTTAGATTTGGCATAGTCCATTTCACGTAAGATGGCGGGGGTGAGTGGAAGAAACCAAGTCGCGGGGGGAATATTTTCTACAGAAATAATTTATGATTTCTTATGTGGCCCGGTACCAATTGTTCCACGTACCAGTACCGGTCCGCGGCCCGGTGGTTAGGGACCACTGCAATAGAGCACCTTTGGGATGTGGTAGAACGAGAGATTGGCTTCATGGATGTGCAGCCGACAAATCTGCAGCAACTGTGTGATACTATCATGTCAATATGGAGCAAAATCTCTGAGGAATATTTCCAGTACCTTGTTGAATCCATGCCGTGAAGGATTAAGGCAGTTCTGTAGACAAAAGGGGTCCAACTCGGTACTAGTAAGGTGTACCTAATAAAGTGGCCGGTGAGTGTACTTGTGGGGACATTTGCTTCACACAACATTAAGAATACAAGTACACACACACACATACAGATCACAGTTCTGGAGGAAAACTGCTGAGGCCAGAGCGTTCCTTCACACACATGAGGAGGACATCACACCAGTGCCAAACACACAGCACAGACCTTATAACTGCGCTCTTTTCAAGATGCTAATTGTGTTTGCTACTTTAACTTTACATCATTGGCACATATTGTTTTGATTCTATGGTAGCATAAACATGTTGATGTTCCTGGGTCAGGCTGTGGCTTGCAGAAAGAAGGAGAGGAAGGCGGTGTCGGACGAGGAGAGCTCAGAGATGGATGCAGACCCCAGCAGCACCTCAGAGGAGGACGCTCCCTTCAACATCACTGACGAGATGAAGCGCATGCTCAACCAGCTGTGAGTCACGCACACACACAAACCCACAAACACATATGCGCATGCACACAGACACACACACATGCGCACACACACAGGCATACACACAACCACACATGTAGACAAAGCCACACACAGCCACAAACACCTACACAGACACACACACACTAACTATTTTCTATTACACATTCACACAAACACAGACACGCACACACACACACAGATGCACACAAACTGTATTTTCTACTTCAAACATGCACACACATACAGACGCACACACAAACTGGATTTTATATTTCACAAACACACACACACACAAGCACACACACACACACACACACACACACACACACACACACACAGATGCACATTGAAACACACACATACAGCCACAAACATCTACACAGACACACACACAAACTATTTTATATTTCACACACACACACACACACATACACAGTGTAATATACACACACACATATATAGACACACACCCAATCTGTATTTTATATTACACACACACACACACACACATACAGCCACAAACACCTACACAGACACACACAAACTATTTCCTATTTCACATACACACACACCCAGACACACACACACACACATACACACACAGATGCAAACAAACTGTATTTTCTACTTCACTCATGCACACACATACAGACGCACACACAAACTGGATTTTATATTTCACACACACACACACACACACACAAGCACACACACACAGGCAGATGCACATTGAAACACACACACACACAGCCACAAACACCTACACAGACACACACACAAACTATTTTATATTACACACACACAGTGTATTATACACACACACATATATAGACACACACCCAATCTGTATTTTATATTACACACACACACACACACATACAGCCACAAACACCTACACAGACACACACAAACTATTTCCTATTTCACATACACACACACCCAGACACACACACACACACATACACACACAGATGCAAACAAACTGTATTTTCTACTTCACTCATGCACACACATACAGACGCACACACAAACTGGATTTTATATTTCACACACACACACACACACACACACACACACACACAAGCACACACACACAGGCAGATGCACATTGAAACACACAGACACACACACAAACTATTTTATATTTCACACACACACACACACACACACAGTGTATTATACACACACACATATATAGACACACACCCAATCTGTATTTTATATTACACACACACACACACACACACATACAGCCACAAACACCTACACAGACACACACAAACTATTTCCTATTTCACATACACACACACCCAGACACACACACACACACATACACACACAGATGCAAACAAACTGTATTTTCTACTTCACTCATGCACACACATACAGACGCACACACAAACTGGATTTTATATTTCACACACACACACACACACACACACACACACACACACACACACACACACACACACAAGCACACACACACAGGCAGATGCACATTGAAACACACACACACACACACACACACAGCCACAAACACCTACACAGACACACACACAAACTATTTTCTATTTCACATACACACACAGCCACACAGATGCACACAAACTGTATTTTTTACTTCACACATGCACACACATACAGACGCACACACAAACTGGATTTTATATTTCACACACACACACACGCAGATGCACATTGAAACACACACGCACACACACACACATACAGCCACAAACACCTACACAGACACACACAAACTATTTTCTATTTCACACACACACACACATAGACACACACACATACAGACGCACACACAAACTGGATTTTATATTTCACACACACACACACATAGACACACACACATACAGACGCACACACAAACTGGATTTTATATTTCACACACACACACACGCGCAGATGCACATTGAAACACACACACACAGTGTATTATACACGCACACACATACATATGCACACCCAATCTGTATTTTATATTTCACACAAATACAGACACACACATATGCACACACACACACAAACATAACCCTTAATCCAACACCTAACCGTACCCCTTACAGGAGACTTTCTGGAAAAAATAAAACTCATTCTGTGTGATTAAAGAGCATTTTGAGGAATAACACCAGCAATGTCCTCATAATTCACCACCTTCTTGTAATACCTGTCAGACCCATGACATCATACACACTGGTGCCATGGTGTCACAAAACACACGCACACACACAGAAAGGGTCAGCCTGAGTGATTTGAGCTCCTCTGAGGCAGCTCATGTCTGTACTCTGGCGCCACCGAGTGGTTATGAAAAGAACTGCAGAGATATGCGAGATCTGCATCTTCTCTATATGATTTTGCAGCGAGGTTACAGTCTCGTGTTCTTACTCTTGCATTCATCTCATAATGATCAGCTTCTTATTAATGCATATATTAAAATTCATTATCTCACTTAAGTATGATGTGTTTTCCTACTCTTTGACCTTTCCTCTTTTTCTACAGCACGTTGTGTGGGGGTTGCCCATATTGCATGTTATTCTTTTTGCATGCATTTAAACTGTTTCTCTATGTGAGCACCTTGCTTTCACTCTCACTTCAACAACTTTATCTGCCAATTTTCAGTGCAAACCAATGTGCTTGATTATTATGTTCTGCTTAAATTTACAGTTGGCTTTTGTGAAATATGGCATGCCTGCCACCAAAAACAAATACAATCATTTATTTTCTTGTCGGCTTAGTCCCTTTATTAATTCGGGGTCGCCACAGCGGAATGAACCGCCAACTTATCCTGCAAGTTTTTACGCAGCGGATGCCCTTCCAGCCGCAACCCATCTCTGGGAAACATCCACACATACACACACACACACACACACACTCATACACTACAGACAATTTAGCTTACCCAATTCACCTGTACCACATGTCTTTGGACTGTGGGGGAAACCGGAGCACCCGGAGGAAACCCACGCGAACGCAGGGAGAACATGCAAACTCCACACAGAAACGCCAACTGAGCCGAGGCTCGAACCAGCGACCTTCTTGCAGTGAGGCGACAGCACCACCTACTGCTCCACTGCTTCGCCCAACACATTAAGAAGTAAATAAAATTATATTATATGGAATATATAAACTTTAAAACAAGGATTAATGTGTTAACAGAGTTATTTTAGCATTGTTGAGAGAATACAGTTTTTTATATTAATAATAGTCAATAATTATTGATTTGTTTTATGACACAATTAAATTATAATACAAATATTTTTTATAAATACAATAAATTATTATTGTTAATAATAATAATAACAATAATAATTTGGATTAATTCATTGTGGTAAACAGTTGTAACTTCATCATTATTTATAAAAATATATGCAGTTGAAGTCGATATTTTTTTTTCTTTTTTAAATTTTTCCCAAATGATGTTTAACAGACTCAGGAAATTTTCACAGTATGTCTGATAATATTTTATCTTCTGTAGAAAGACTTATTTGTTTTATTTCGGCTAGAATAAAAGCAGTTTTTAGTTTTTTAAAACACCATTTTAAGGTCAATATTATTAGCCCCCTTAAGCAATATTTGTTTTGGATTGTCTACAGAACAAACCATGGTTACACATTAACTTGCCTAATTACTCTATAACCTAATTAACCTAGTTAAGCCTTTAAATGTCACTTTAAGGTGAGTATCTTGAAGAATATCTAGTCAATTATACCGTGGCAAAGATAAAATAAATCAGTTATTAGAAATAAGTAATTAAAACTCTTATAATATATATATATATATATATATATATATATATATATATATATATATATATATATATATATATAATATAATATATATAAATCTTTTTAGGCAAAAATTGGGGGTTAATAATGCAGGAGGTCTAATAATTTTGACTTTAACTTTATATAATAATTATACTGAAAGAATATATAGTGCAGATATGTTGTGTTTCTTCTCTGTGTGTTTTGCTGCTCTTCTTCTCTAGTCTTGTGTCTTTCTTCACTGCCTGCTCTTTCTCTGTCTCTGTGTTTCCGTCTCTTCATTTCTCCTGGCGTGCAGACATTGTTCAGATAACTCATTTGTTGCCAGGCGGGAGACGTTTGAGATCGACGACGACTGTGACAGTCTGACGTGGGAAGAGAACGACGATACGCTGCTCTTATGGGAAGATTTCACCAATTACAATGTTCCCTGCTCTGCTCTGACCAATGGCAATGGAGACTGCAGCACAGACGGTCACGAAGCTGTGAGTTTTTACACTCGCTCCTGTCTGTTCCAATAATACTGTAAAAAGTATGGTGGCTGAAAGTGCTCAAATGTGTTGAGCAAACACATGCAAGCTAACAAGTGCAGATTAATCACGATTGATCCCATCCAAAAGTTTGTTTTGACATATTATGGGCCCTATCCTACACCCGGCGCAGTGTGGCGCAAGGCGTGACGCTGTAGTCTTTTGGTAGTTTCAGCTTGGCGCAAGAGTTGTTTTGAGGCGTTGCGCTACGCTGTTTAAATAGCAAATGCATTTGCGCTCATTTGTGCGCCCATAGGCGTTCTGGTCTAAAAAGGAAGTGTTCTGAGGCGGACCGCTGGCGCGTTGCTATTTTCAGAAACTATAATAGATTTTTCATTAAACCAAAACAAACCCGGTCTAAACTCCAGCGCAGAGTTGCGCCTCGCTTACACACTGCTTAATACACACAAGAGAGCAATAGGCAAATATCTTTACATATGAAAAAATGTAAATATTAAGGATATATATATAGGATATAATAAGAATATATATAGAATATAAATATAAAGGATTAAAATATTTATAAAATTATTTTCTAGTCTACATAAATATGAAAAATCACTGCTTTTATGTCTTCTTCATCTCTGGGGGCTTTTTCAGTTCATTCATAACAATTTGCTTCTGTATAATGTTATTATTATTAGCAGTATTATTTATTATATCCATATTTATATTTGTTTTATTAAAAACAAGCTTAGATTTGCCCACCTGTCAGGTTTAAGACCATATGGGGCACAGCATGTGTTTTAGGATATAACTCAGGTTTTTGAGCACATTATGTTATTATTATTAATTTATTCATTTGTTAGAAATTAGAACTGAATTTAGAAATAGTTTTGAAACAAATATTTGCGCTTAACAAACAAAAGTATTTATTTATAGACTAATTGATGTCTGTGCGTAAAGGTTTCCCTATCCAAGAGTGAAAGTAGATCCATTATCTCTCATTCTTACGCAGTAGATGCTCTGTTTAACAGTTTTCTGTTAAAACACTGTTAACTGTTTGCTTGTGAAATGCTCATTTTTTTCCACTTAGACTTACTTTGCGTCCTGTAAATAGCGAATGCGCTTTTGGCGCAACGCAGCTGACTCTTAAAGGGAATGGGAGATGAGACTCTGATTGGTTTATTCTTAAAACACACCTATAACTCATTAAGAAAATAAACTCAACCCTTTTAGACCAAGCGGCGAAGTGCAAGGCAGATTTTCCGTCCTTAAATTAGCAAAAACGTGTCCTGACACGCCCTGAAAGTGTTTGCGCCCTGCGTTTTGCGCTTTGCGCATGGACCGTCAAAATAGAGCCCAATATGTGTGTGTACTGTTTTAAGAATGAGGTCCCGTGTAGGATTTAAATCAAACTTTGCTTATCAACACATACATAATAAAATGCATATACACCTATAAATTACTGGCATATACACCTATACTACTGGATGTTCAAAACAACACAGATGAAACTTGTGTATATACAGTTGAAGTCAAAATTATGAGCCCCCTTTGTATTTTTTTCTTCTTTTTAAAATATTTTCCAAATGATGTTTAACAGAGCAGGGAAATTTTCACAGTATGTCTGATAATATTTTTTCTTCTGGAGGAAGTCTTATTTGTTTTATTTCGGCTAGAATAAAAGCAGAGTTTAATTTCTTTAAACACCATTTTAGGGTCAAAATTATTAGCCCCTTTAAGCTATTTTTTTCTCGATAGTCTACAGAACAAACCATCATTATACAATAACTTGGCTATTACCCTAACCTGCCTAGCTAACCTAATTAACCTAGTTAAGCCTTTAAAGGTCACTTTAAGCTGTATAGAAGTGTCTTGAAGAATATCTAGTCTAATATTATTTACTGTCATCATGGCAAAGATAAAATAAATCAGTTATTAGAAATGAGTCATTAAAACTATTATGTTTAGAAATGTGCTGAAGAAATCTGCTCTCCGTTAAACAGAAATTGGGGGGAAAAAATAAACAAGCGGTCTAATTATTCAGGGGGGCTAATAATTCTGACTTCAACTGTACATATAAACTTGATGCATGCACACACGCACATACATGTAAACTCGATCCTCACATAAACACCCACATTAACACATGCACATACATATAAACTTGCTTACATCAAATTTCGCTCATCAACACCATACCTGTCAACCCTCCCGTTTTTTTCGGGATTCTCCCGTATTTTACTGTTCTATCCCGCTATCATCCCGTAAAGGTATTTTCCCGTATTTCTCCCGTATTTTCAGTCTTTCTCTGAACAGCCAGGCCTCCCTATACGCAACCCATACCGCCGAACCACCAGGGGTCGCCCCTTGCTCTAAAACGTAAGTCTTCTGTGCTTTCGCTTTGTTTAGGAATGAAAACACTTATAAATAAATATTATAAACGGCGCGACTTCATTTCCTTTTGATTACAGGCGCCTATATAATCCTCAAAACAGTCATATAATGGTCCATGACTGCTCCATAGTGATAAACAGACGCTGTTTCTCAAACGGATCCTGTACACGCAATTTGAAGCGGAGAAAGTCTGGTTTTTGTGTGCATGTTTAAACAGACTTATACACATTATTAATAATAATAACATATGAGGATGTCGAGCTTGGTAGTTTTTTTTTCCCAAACACAACTAATTTCATCTTAAATGAGCATAAAAAGTAGGGAAAGCAGTCGAATGCTTTCAGTATAACGTTAGATGTGTGCATTTTTAAAGTGACACCTCTTATTTAATGTAATAAAAAAAATGAATACATGTGAGATTCATTCGTTGCTCTTCAATCAGAATGTGTAAATTATATAGTGGAAAAACGGCTAATGAGATTGATAGCTTGATTTTATTTCATTTTAATAGCTATTAATTTTAATAAGTTGAACTGTTTGCTAATGTATTTGCTGCTAATGTATATATTTATGTTTCTTTTGTTAATAATAATTTCAAAACATATTCGGGACCATTAAGGGGTTGGGGGGGGTACCTTATCATGGTGGGCATATCCCTTATTTTCACATCCCAATGTTGACAGGTATGATCAACAACACATACATAAAACACATGCATATACACCTATAAATTACTACTTCTAATATGGAAAATATTCCGTCTATCGCGTGCCATTGCTTTTATATAGAACACGATTTAAATCAGCATTTGTTGGTGTCAAATCTTGCAACCTGCTTGTTTTGAGACAGGGTTGCAATACCTTGTTCAACCACTGGGTGTCAAATTTACATGCTGCACCTTAAAAGTTAAAGCTTTATTCAACCAGCAAGGTTTTTTTTGGAAATGACACATATCTTCTTCCAAAATAAGATAAGAAGACTATGTACTAGAGTATTCGTTGTGGAAAAAATATTTTTTAACTTTTATCAATACGCTATTTTAACAATATTTATTTTTATTTGAACAAAAACTTTAAGTCAGAATTCTCCAGCGTTATGAATAATTTTGTTAAATTTAATAGCTCTCTTATAATTATTGATTGAATCCATCCTTATTATATAAAGCCCTTCATTTCATTCAAAATCTATACGTCTGAGACTGAAAATAAAATAGGTGTGTGTGTGTGTGTGTGTGTGTGTGTGTGTGTGTGTGTGTGTGTGTGTGTGTGTGTGTGTGTGTGTGCTTGTCAGGACTCCAGTCTCGGGAGTCTCATCGATGAAACAGAGTCGCTTTTCAAGACCCGAGAGCAGGAATACCAGAAGACAATCGGACAAATTGAGGTTTGAGCGTGTCTGTTTTTCTGGATAAACTGTGATTATTTGTGACTGCTAATAAACCCTTGTATATTTCCCTAATTTCTGTTTCAAGAGTTCACACTGATGATTGATTATAAAGCTTGTTTGGCATGCTGTACCGGGAGAGAGCCCTGTGCTCATAAGATCCCCGAGCCCGG
>NC_141031.1:44787500-44832500 GCF_052040795.2 Danio rerio
TGGATTGCTTTTGAAAACACTATTGGTTGGGTTTAGGGAAGGGGGTGGGCAAGTGAATCGGTTTTTAAAACACTATTGGTTGGGTTTAGGGAAGGGGGTGGGCAAGTGAATCAGTTGTTTTTAAAACACTATTGGTTGGGTTTAGGGAAGGGGGTGGGCAAGTGAATCGGTTTTTAAAACACTATTGGTTGGGTTTAGGGAAGGGGGTGGGCAAGTGAATCAGTTGTTTTTAAAACACTATTGGTTGGGTTTAGGGAAGGGGGTGAGCAAGTGAATCGGTTGTTTTTAAAACACTATTGGTTGGGTTTAGGGAAGGGGGTGGGCAAGTGAATCGGTTGTTTTTAAAACACTATTGGTTGGGTTTAGGGAAGAGGGTGAGCAAGTGAATCGGTTGTTTTTAAAACACTATTGGTTGGGTTTAGGGAAGGGGGTGGGCAAGTGAATCAGTTGTTTTTAAAACACTATTGGTTGGGTTTAGGGAAGAGGGTGAGCAAGTGAATCGGTTGTTTTTAAAACACTATTGGTTGGGTTTAGGGAAGGGGGTGGGCAAGTGAATCAGTTGTTTTTAAAACACTATTGGTTGGGTTTAGGGAAGGGGGTGGGCAAGTGAATCAGTTGTTTTTAAAACACTATTGGTTGGGTTTAGGGAAGGGGGTGGGCAAGTGAATCAGTTGTTTTTAAAACACTATTGGTTGGGTATAGGGAAGGGGGTGGGCAAGTGAATCAGTTGTTTTTAAAACACTATTGGTTGGGTATAGGGAAGGGGGTGGGCAAGTGAATCAGTTGTTTTTAAAACACTATTGGTTGGGTTTAGGGAAGGGGGTGGGCAAGTGAATCAGTTGTTTTTAAAACACTATTGGTTGGGTTTAGGGAAGGGGGTGGGCAAGTGAATCAGTTGTTTTTAAAACACTATTGGTTGGGTTTAGGGAAGGGGGTGGGCAAGTGAATCAGTTGTTTTTAAAACACTATTGGTTGGGTTTAGGGAAGGGGGTGGGCAAGTGAATCGGTTGTTTTTAAATTACTATTAGTTGGGTTTTAGGGAAGGAGAAGGGTAAGTCAGTCAATCGGTCAGTCAGTCAATCGACAGCAGCCTCTGGTGGATTTACGGGAAAAGAGCAGGCTCGAATGGCACTAGTGAGAGAATTGTACACAGCAGCCTTTGGTAAAGTCGCAAAACAAAAACTGCAACTTCCTGGTGGTCTCCAGTAATTGATATAGGGGAATGTTTTCAGAATGAGCCTGGGTTGGAATAAACAATCAATGGTTTTTAAAACACTATCGGTTCGGTTTAGGGAAGGGTTTGGGTAAAGGTATCTGTCGGTCAGTCAGTCAGTCAACAACGGCCTCTGGTGGATTTACGTAAGTAGAGCAGGAGCGAATGCCACTCGTGAGAGAAATTTGAGATCTAAATAAGCATTCAAAGCAGCCTCTGGTGGATTCGCGAAAACAAAAACTGCAAAAAAGCAGCACTCTTAAGATGTATTTGGCGCTCTCCAGAAATGTATACAGGGGTACATAATCAGAATGAGGCTGGGTAGTTAAGCCTTTAAATTGCACTTTAATACTAGTATCTTGCAAAATAACTAGTAAAATATTATGTACTGTCATCATGGCAAAGACAACAGAAATTAGTTATTAGGAATGAGATATTAAAACTATTAAATTTTAATAAACAGCAATCTGGATATTTAAATAACTAATTACTATTTTTAGCTAATAATTTTGCCTTCAACTGTGTGTGTGTGTGTGTGTGTGTGTGTGAATGTGTGTGTGTGTGTGTGTGTGTGTGTGTGTGTGTGTGTGTGTGTGTGTGTGTGTGTGTGTGTGTGTGTGTGTGTGTGTGTGTGTGTGTGTGTATGTGTGTGTGTGTGTGTGTGTGTTTTAAAGTCAATGTTTACGCACTTAAAGGCAGAATCTGTGGAACAGTGTCTGGTCATTTTGAGCAGCTACCGACAAAGATCGAAGCTTATTAAGGGTCACACACATCAATATCTCAAATACTAAAGAGCTATGTGCCTATATAAACAGTGCAGGTTTATTTTGAATGGCCTTATTGCATAGTCACACCTTTTTTTTCTAAGTTTACACTCTATAATCATGGAAAAAATCAGTATCTCGATAATTTCGGGAATTTCTCATTTCTAAATAGAAGAGTGTGCTGGTGGAGGTTTTGATTGTACAGTATCTGTAATGACATCAGTGTATGTTACTAAAGCAAATAGGATGGTATATGGCATTAAAGCCCTCATGAGGGACGCTGTTCCAGCAGATTCAGGGTCAGTTTTCATGGATGTGGTTATAATGTTTTTGATGTCAAGTTGTTCGAATAAGCTTCGTATTTTTATGTTTTGCATTTTTTGTACGTTCCTGGGTCACAAATTGGGTTCGTATCGTTTTACTCATGTTAGAAATGTTGGGAAGTTTGCTGGGTGTTATTGAAAGTATATCATTGTAGCCTCATAGATGTAATTATGAAGCTCAAACGAATGGGGGTTTTAAAGTATATGAAAGTAAGTCAGTGGGCATCGTATTTGCTTGTTCATATGTTTGATCAAATCATCTGTAAATTTAGCAATTTATTTGTTTTCGTAACCATCAAAGATGGGAAATATCTGACTTTAGTCTTTTCTAAATGTATGAAATCCATCTGTTTTTATATAGTTCAGAGTATCCGGGGCTAATCAGGATGCTTTTCGCTTGAAAAGGACACATGCACTGAAGACCTCGCCTTTTAACCTGAAACACTGTTGCTCTGTTTTTTTATGGTTTCCCTGCTGAAAAATCCAGCTTAAACCAGCCAGCTGGTTGGCTGTTTTTAGCTGGTTGACCAGCCTGGTTTTAGAGGGGTTTTGGCCATTTCCAGGCTGGTTTCCAGCTATTTCCAGCCTGGTCTTAGCTGGTTAGGCTGAAAAATGACCAGCCAAATCCAGCTAAAACCAGCTTGACCAGCCTGGTTTAAGCTGGACATAGCTGGTTTTGGCTGGACTCCCAGCTTGGCTAGGCTGGTCAAGCTGGTTTTAGCTGGTCATCTCCCAGCCTGGACATTCAAAATATAACGTTATTTAACTTAATAGGAACGTTAAGGGAACTTATTTAAAACCTAAAATTGTTGGCTGGGATGTTGGTCCACATTTAAAAACTGGGAATCGTTTCTGTAAGAATGAGTTGGTGAATATAGTTGCGTTTGAGTTTAAACATTTGGAAACTGGTAAGTAGGTGATGCTTTCATCATGTTTCTTTGTGTTTTTACCATTTTAAAAAAAGCACAAATCGCCACCAAAAGTATTGTGGAGGTCATTAACCGTGAACTACTGTATCATAAGGCCAAACTATAATGTATTTATGAACACAACCATGCACACAACTGAGCTTGTGTATTACTGTATGTGTTCATAGAGTATATTTCAAGCCAAACTATGTCTTTGAGGGGTAGTTCACCCAAAGATTCAAGTTTACTCACCTACTGACCATCCATATGTTAGTATAACACCAAGAGCTACTGGTTTTAATTTTATGTTGCCTCTATGTTTTATTTTAACTCTCAAAGTTTGACTTATGAATCACCAAGAACCACAGTTTCAGCTAAAAAACATTAATAATCTACTGATGAAAAAACATCAGCTACATTTCAGTAAGTAAAAAACAGCATATTTTAGTTTTTGAGTGAACTACCCCTTTAAGAATGGTGAGTGTTTTGCTTTAGCTTATCGAGGTTTGCTTTAATTAATGGACATT
Source organism: Danio rerio (assembly GCF_052040795.2). Taxonomy (NCBI): domain Eukaryota; kingdom Metazoa; phylum Chordata; class Actinopteri; order Cypriniformes; family Danionidae; genus Danio; species Danio rerio. The sequence goes on from NC_141031.1 coordinate 44,791,236, forward strand.
ACAAAGGATCATTGCTTGAACATGTTATTTAGTTTGTCTTAGATGTTATTGCACATGTTGTCATTATTTGTTACCACATATCCTCAGTCAATAGTGTTTCTACTGCTCATCTGTACTGAAGCCGAGAATACAAAGATGTTGCACAATCACTTTTCAATTCAATATTTCCAATAAAGCATAAATCAGCAGTTTTCAGTCGTCATACCAGCATTTAGTCAGTTTTACATGACAGATCTTCAGTATATTACTGGCTTAATCAACATCTGTGGTCTGCTTCTGTCTCATGGCTCTTTTTATTTTTTATTATGTCTGAAATGATCAGTATACATACATTGTCATTTGTTTATGCTGCAGAGGAGTTTTCCGGTGTGTGAGCTATACTGTATGTTTCAAAATAATGAATGTAATTGGTGCTGGGGTTAAAAAAATAAATAAACAATTGATTTAGTTGATTTGTTGACGTCTTTTGTTTTATCATAGTCATTCATTTTCATGAAAAAAAGGAGTGTTTGTGATCTTCAGAGTGTTTTCATTTTGATAAACAAGGAATCATTTATATTATGTTCTCAAGATGACCGGGTGGAAGCAGGAACACAGGAAGATCTTTATCACTGAACTATATATTTGATTTCCTTCATCTTCAATTTTTTTTTATTAATTAATTTATTTATTTTTTGATTTTAGAATTTTCAATTTAGGGGGGGGGGCAACTCCTTATAAGGTAAAATAAAATAAAATTAAATAAAAAATTAAATATATATAGCAGTTATATATATTGTAGCAGTGCGATATGGCTGTATATCGGCACGAGTGGGAGGCGTGCGTTGGCACAAGTTTATACAACAGTTTGACGTCTTAATTGTTTATATAAAAACAAAATCAAACATGGAGAGTCAAAAACCCTTATGAGGAACTACTTTCTTCCACGTTGGATTCAAATCATAATCTGACAGTTAAACAGCAGAGCAAGCATCTATTAAGATTCTATTGACACTTTAGATCTTTCAAGAGTTCACACTTAGCTGATAATCAATAAAGCGTATTTGGTATGCTGTCCCGGGAGAGAGCCCTGAGCTCGTAATATCCTCGAGCCCGGGGCTCCCTCCCGTTAGAAGGGCGAAAGGGGCGTTCGAGGTCAGGTAGGTCTCGAGAACTCCCCTGCTTGTCGCCGTGAGAAGTGTGAACTAAGGTTGTATTGGGTGATAATTTGTTTTAGTTGATTGGCTATGGTTTATGTTTTGGACGGTGGGAGGAAACCCACGCGAACACGGGGAGAACATGCAAACTCCGCACAGAAACACCGACCGGCCCGAAAGGTTGGACCGGCGGTGTTCTTGCTGTGAGGCAACAGTGCTAGCCACTGGGCCATCGTGTCGCCCAATCAGAAAAAGGAGGAGGATGAAGGGGTGTAAAGGGGGGGAGCTTCAAGACGAAGATAACTGGAGTGAAAAACTCAGGTTATTTATAATGCTTCCGTAATCATCTAATAGGGCCGATTACGGAGCTAATAAGGACCCAGCCGTGTTGATTATAAGCACGTGATCCTCTCGAAATTAGTTTATGAATAAACCGCCTGTAGTGTCTGCTTGTTGCTGGCTGTATGTGGGCGGAGTAATACACAAAGGGTGAAGTGGCTGTACGGGCTGATATTACTTAAATATATCACGGCTGTCAGCCAATCAGATTCAATAACCAGACAGAACTGTTGTATATATATATATATATATATATATATATATATATATATATATATATATATAACATATATATATATATATAACATTTATATATATATAATATATATATATATATATATATATATATATATATATATATATATATATATATATATATATATATATATATATATATATATAAGCCTTACATTTATAAGTAGTATTTTAATAGTAGTTCACTTAAAAATGTTTATTTAATATGGTAGGGTTGTATACTAATATCCCACTGCATTACATAGACAGGCATAGCCATTTGAGTAATGAGTAAGCCAAATTGACCTGTTTACTGAAGTAAAAACCGCTTTCTATATTCAAGTGCATTTTTGGTTTCCATGTATTAAATAAATAAACTGCCACTTTTATAATTAAATGAAATATGAATATGTATTTTAAACTTACAGGCTAATTCACATCTTTCCCAATCTGAAATGATTATAATAAATAAGAAGTATTTTTTAATACTAGACAACACTTGATGTTTCTATCTCTGTCAGTGACTCAGTGACAGTTATAACGAGTACCTTCCCTAAGTGCTATATTGTGTTTAATCCTTTCAGTGCAAGACTGTATGGCATATAATGTGACACAAACTGTAAAGTGTTTAATTTTGGTAGTTCATTTTGAAATAAAAATAGCGAAATGTTCGTTAAGAGTTACATTTTTCGCTGGAGGAAGCAGCTGTGCTGATGAGGTGAACGCTGAGAAAACCCGACTGCTCCTCCGTGACATTGGGATACAGGTGATACAAGCTTATCTATACAGCCCCCCCCCCCCCCCCCCCCCAAAAAAAATAGGCCTAGCAATGCCCATGAAGAAGCGGCTGTTTGGCTAGAGATGCAAAATATTGCATACTGTAAAAAATGCTGCGTTCATTACATCTAAACTGGGTTGCTTCATGTTGTCCCAAGAGAAATCAAATAAGTTCACTTAATTTAGGGTCTCCTAAATTAAAAAAAAAAAAAAAAAAAAAAAATCAATTTTGGGCCATAAAAGTTATAAATTCACTGAAATATTGTATTGTAGGTCTTAAATTATTTTAAACAGGTCTTAAACAGGGTGAGTGGAGGGCCCTGTGAATCTGCCATTATATGTCTTTGAAAACAGGTGTTAAGGCAAAGGGCTCATAAAAGACCATAAGAGACTGATACAAGGCAGAACCATCTGTGTAAATACAGCCAGAAAAGCATAAACTGTATACAACATATGTTGAAATTGTCATGTATGTTTAAAAAGACACATACTGTATGGGTGAGAAGAGTCCAGTGTAGATGTTTGAATCATAGATACTTGTTATCAGTGCAAAATTTGAACTGTGTGTGCAAAAACAGTCATGAATACATTAGATCTGTACATTATAAGGGCCAAAAAGACAAGGGGGCTTTAAATTGGGGTCGTAAAGTAGTAGGATCTGGGAGAGGCCTAATGAACCAGCAACCAGCTGTGAAAACAAGGACAAAGGGTGGAGCAAATATGTGGAATATCAGATTGTCCTGGGGTGAGACTAGAGATGGGTCTGCTTATGAACATCTTTGCTATTTTTGAAAAATATTCCAATAAAGTATATTCTTCTGATATTCATAATGTCCAGACTGAGTTTGATTGAAAAGCTGGGAACCATGACACAAGCTAGCACACTTGTAAACAAAGCTCTTTATCATCCGAGTACAAACATACAGCTTTTCCACTGAGATATTTGAGGTAAGCTGTGCTTTTAGGCTACATAACATCTATCAATTTGAACTGTAGCACCATCAGCATATATTTATTTCCATATGACGTTAATTAAAGTCAACACATGTGCTTTAGCTTTCATCAACAGCAAACCTCGCGCCAAATTTGACGCGTTTTGAAGACGTATATGGGGGCGTGGTTAAGAATAGTTTATATTTAATATATGTATATATAAAGAATGTTAAAGTATTAAGACTTCGCACATTCTGTGCTGTGCTACTTAATCGCTTAATTTTACATCAGGAAATCAAAATAGCGAATAGGCAAACGAATATTTTCGTCTTTTATAAAAATAGAAACTAGACATAAAGCGACTCCTATGATTTGCTACAGGCGGAACGTCTCGAAAGCTGATTGGTCAGTGGGAAACTCGCCCTCAAGTCTGCTCCATTTCTGAAAATCAGGGGCGAGGCATATGTCAAATGTGTCTTATTTTAAATTATAAACGCATTTACGCACAAAACATAATATTAAATCTATAATTAATTATTATAATCAGCTATTTGAAGATAAACACGGCATACAAAAGCCGTATTGTCTAAAACAACATCTCATCTGTCACAAATCCCCCCACTTTGGAAGTGGTAAGTCTCCGTCCATGTGACGTCTCCTGTGATCTTGGAGAAAATACAGTATCAAAATTCCACCTCAGCGCCGTGGTTCCTCAACAGGAGGATATTTCTGAATTGTATATATATAAATAATATCTCTGTGCTTCCCTGTACGGCCAAATCAACGATGCTGCGAGTGAGGTCTGCCGTCAGTCAGTCGTGGAAAGGGTATGTATGTATTTGCACATGGACTCACGCATGACTTTCGGTCTAACTGGAGCACTTTTGACTTCAGTCATCGTCTGCCTTCAGTAATGTGCTCATAATCATACATTATTATCTGCTGTGAGTAAATGCTGGAAGTTTTCATGTACTGTACAAGTATTCAGGCAGACTGTGTGTTATGTAATGCTTCAAGAAACTTGTCTCCCTGCTGTTATGTAGGTGAGATCTGTTTGCACAAGTGTTTCCTATTATTATTACTGTCATTCAATCTATTCAGGCGCATAATACTCATAACTAAACACTGTACTTTCTCTTTAGTGGATATACATGTTTTTCACATGCACCCTGTTGATTTCAAGCTTTTAGATGCAAAATATAAAAAAAATATTGGTCACACTTTATTTAAAGGAATTCTCGCTGTTAACACATCATTAAGTGAGTAAGTTATTAGATTCCATAATATTATTCAATACACAAACCTTACTACTACGTGTATTGAATAAGATTATGGGATCTAGAATAACATCATGCTGAAAATGTACTTAAAAAGTACTAATAAATAGTTATAATAGATTAGGCAGGTAATAAGTCAGTAGTTACAAATGAGAATTGTTTTTTATTTTTTACCTCAAGTGTTACTGAAATATTATACGTATGATATAAAAAAAAAAAATATATATATATATATATATATATATATATATATATATATATATATATATATTAGCAATATCACACTCGTAGCAGTATGATATGGCTGTATATCAGCACTGGTGGTGTTGTGTGTGTGTGTGTATATTCCGATGCATTTATTATTGTAATGCGTTTATTATATTGTGCTGCATTTATTCCAAATACATAATATTTTATTACATTTATATGCATACATATGCTAATTATAGCACACACTTATATAATCTAATATATAATATAATTTTTCTTTTATTTTGTGCTGTTTTAATACTTTGTAGTTGGTTATTTTTAGTACATCAAATTACCTGCATTAAGTATACACAATTTGAATTCGCATGACAGGACACGCATACATAAATGCATACATAAATAAACGTAATAATTTAAAATCCAAGTAATTTTGCATTTTATTTTTATTTTATTTGTTTTAATTTTGTATTTCTAATATTTTATAGTTGGTTTTTTTTAGTACATCAAAATAAATGCATTACAAAATCTGAATATGCATGACAGACTATGTATGCATGAATATATACATATATAAACTTAATTATTTAAATACAAGTAAATATGAAATTGACAAGTAAATTAATTGAATACTATAAAATTGGGCTTTATAATACAGTTGAAGCTGTGGTCTAAGTACTGAATAATTTAAATACACTTTATTTAACATGTATACATAGACATGACCTATATGCTAAAAAATTGCAGGTTAACGATGTCTGTATATAATAACTTGTATTTGATTGACTTTAAGTTAATTTGATTGTAATAATGTGCACCTTTTGTAAAGCTTCTTGAAACAATAATTATAGTAAAAAGCGCTATACAAATGAATTTGAATTAAATAAAGTCCAAAAGGTCCTGCTTTGGTCTCTCATTGGGATTTATAGCAGGTTATTCGTGCAACAATTCTGTCACTGATTGATTAAAGACTAAACCAGACTGAAGTAAAACCCCTGTGATTCACTAAGATGAATTTGTTTTCTCTGCAGGTTCAAGACTTTCTCGTGTGTAGCGGTGGAGGTGAAGAATGAGCCCGTTCTGGGGTTTAAAGAGGGCAATAAAGAGAGAGCAGAACTGGAGGAGGTCAAATACACACACACACACACACACACACACACATATATAAACACTCATGTTCGCACACACATACTCATATACATACATATACATACATGTACACACACACACACACATACTTATGCACGTGCACACATACATATACAAGCACTTACATGCATGCACACACACACACACATACACGCACAACCATATGGAAACACACTAACACAAATGCAGATATACACTCACACACACATGCATACAAACACTAACAGGCACACACGCAACCATATGCACACATACGCACACACATTTATACCTACACAAACTCGCGAGCACGCACACGCATAAATACACATGCATGCACGCATACACATACACGCACAACCATACGGAAGCACACTAACTCACTAACTCTCTTTCAAACGGACACTCTCACACACACATATAGACATTCTCTCAAACATACACACAAGGACACACACTAACACAGATACACACTGTCGCTCACACACATCGAAACTGTCTCAAACACAAACACACACACACACTCTCACTTTCTTTCTCATACACACATACATACATAGACCCATACATACACATTCACACACACACACTTTCCCACACACACTCTTTCTCCCCCATGTGTAAACACAAATGCACACCCACCCACACACACTAACTCACTCTAAATCACACATACACACTAACATACTCACTGTCTCACACACACATTCTTTCTCTCACACATAGACACTCTCAAGCACACACGCACACTCTCTCTCACACACACAAATGCAAACATTCTCTCACAAATGCACACACGCTTTCTTTCAGACTTTCATACACTCTCTCACACACACACGTTCTTTCACTCACACAGACCCACACACTCTCTCTCACACACACACACACACACACACACACACACACACACACACACATTCTCTCACACATGCACACATGCTTTCTCTCAGACAGGCATACACTCTCTCACACACATACACACACACTCTTTCTCTCTCACGCACTCACACACACACACCCTCAGAATACCTCATGTTTATCTGACAGACGGCCTCTGTGTGTTTTATTCAGGCGTTACGAAACCTGAAGGGAAAAACAGAAGAAATTCCATGTGTGATCGGAAATGAAGAAGTGTGGACCAAAGACATCCGATTCCAGCTGTCTGTGAGTTCAGCAACACTGGGAAACATTCATTCATTCATTCATTCATTTTTCTTCGGCTTAGTCCATTTATTAATCTGGCTTCGCCACAGCAGAATGAACCACCAACTTATCCAGCATATGTTTCGCACAGCGGATGCTCTTAGAGCTGCAACCCAGCACGGGGAAACACCCATACACACTCATTCACACACAAACCGGGAAACCAAAGCACCCGGAGGAAACCCACACCAACACTGGGAGAACATGCAAACTCCACACAGAAATGCCAACTGACCCAGCCGTCGCTCCAAACAGCGACATTCTTGCTGTGAGGCGACAGTGGTAATCATCTCCGGAGTGAACGATTGCTCTTCAGGCCATGACACATTTTTTTACAGCCACAGAATACACAGCCATTCTGACTGCTTGTTTACAAAGACTCTCTTTTTTTCTTTCTTTTATCGTAATTATTCATATTTATTAGTGACATTTGTATCTGGCAAGTGACTTTTAATAAAAGCATCTGCTAAATAAATAAATATCAATGCAAATAAAAAAATAAATAAATAAATAATTGAAATATATTTATTAATTAAAATGTATTTAATTTTAGGTGAAAAAAATATTATAATTTCAAGTTTTTAGCTTAGCTATTTATTGCAGTTACCTTGGTATGTTTTAAATCTATTTATTATTAACAAGTTTCTGTGTGGAGTTTGCATGTTCTCCCTGCATTTGCGTGGGTTTCCTCCGGGTGCTGCAGGTTCCCCTACAGTCCAAAGACATGCGGTACAGGTGAATTGGATAGGCTAAATTGTCCGTAGTTAATGAGTGTGTGTGTGGATGTTTCCCAGAGATGGGTTGTGGCTGGAAGGGCATCTGCTGCGTAAAAACTTGCTGGATAAGTTGGCGGTTCATTCCGCTGTGGCGACGCCAGATTAATAAATGGATTAAGCCGACAAGAAAATGAATGAATGTAAAATTAACAACATATACAATAATAATAATAATAATAAATTAATAATTACATAATAAAACAATTTCAAATTAAATCAATACATGGGGCAGCACAGTGTCTCAGTGATTAGCATTGTCGCCTCACTGGTTCATTCGCTGATTGGAGTCCCGGCTGGGTCAGTTGGCATTTCTGTGTGGAGTTTGCATGTTCTCCCCGTGTTGGCGTGGGTTTCCTCCGGGTGCTCCGGTTTCCCCCACAGTCCAAACACATGCACTATAGGGGAATTGGTTAGCTAAATTGGCTTTAGTGAACGAGTTCTATCTAACTCCATTTACATGACATTTTTTAAAATTGCTTCATATTCTCATGTTATTTTGATATTAAAATATGACGCTTTTTTTTTCCACAGCCCTTCAACCATTCTCACCAAGTTGCAAAGTTCTGCTATGCTGACAAGGTACAGTGTGATTTTAGAAAAACTGCAAGTGTGTTATTTGTCATTTTAGTTGAACTGATTCAATGTATTTCGAAGATTTTAATATATAGTCAAAATTGTTCACCCCTGTGTGAATTTCTTTCTTTCTAATATTTCCCAAATGATGTTTAACAGATTCAGGAATTTTTCACAGTATTTCCTATAATATTTTTTCTTCTGGAGAAAGTTTTTTTTTTTTTTTTTCGGCTAGAAGGAAAACAGTTTTAATTTAAAAAAAAAAAAAAAGCATTTTCAAGGTCAATATTATTACGCTTTTAAAGCTATATTTGTTTCGGATTGTCTACAGAATAAACCACTGTCATACAATGACTTGCCTAATTACCCTAACCGGCCTAGTTAACCCAATTAACCTAGTTAAGCCTTTAAATGTCACTTTAAGCTGAATACTAGTATCTTAAAAATATCTAGCAAAATATATGTTCTGTCATCATGGCAAAATCCGAAATTAGTTAGAAATAAAAACAGAAATTATACGAAAATATACAGGGGCACTAATAATTCAGAAGGGCGAATAATCCTGACATCAACTGTAGCATGGAATGAGGTTAGTTGTGTTCATCATTTGGCCTTCTGGTGTCTTCAGGATCTTCTAAATAAAGCCATTGAGGCTTCAGTCGCTGCTCGGAGGGAATGGGATCTTAAACCGGTCTCAGATCGAGCCCAGATCTTCTTCAAAGCTGCTGACATCATCAGTGGGCCCAAGAGAGCAGAAGTACTGGCCAAGACAATGATCGGACAGGTGCGTCTTCAGCAACATTTACACCTTTAAAGCCATTTATGTCTTTGCTGTCAGTGCTCAGGGAAGCTACTCTAAAACAACCTCAATACAGAAGTAATTGAAACTGCAGTTCATCGACTGGCCACTGGGGGGCTGGCTTCAGAAACTATCAAATCCGCATAGACTGCCATGTTAAATTGCACAACTTTACAGCAGAAAAAAAACATGTTTACAACCTGGTACAAAAAATTGTTTTGGTGTATATAGCTAATATTAATCTTCATGACAACTGTGAGACGGTGATTTTTTTTTAATAACTCATCTATTTAATTTATTTTAAACCTTAATATTGTGCATAATTAAGAGCGTGGCCACTTGTATCTGCAGCTTACATCATATTTGTCAAGCAGTAGCGCCTGCTTGTTATTGGTTGTATGTGGGTGGAGTAATACACAAAGGGCAAAGAGGCTGTACAGATGCTGATATTACCAAAAAATATCATGGCCAATAAGATTCGAGATCCAGACAGAACTGTTGTGTGTGTGTGTATGTATATATATATATATATATATGCATACATGACTTATTTTATGTCTATAAAAGATACTACATAAATTTCATATGCACTATAATACGTATAATATTTCGGTAACACTTTAGGTTAAAAAAAATCTCATTTGTAACAACTGGCTTATTACCTGCCTAATATATTACAACTATTTATTAGTACTTTTTAAGTCACATCACCTCAGCTGATTCCAGATGCTAAACTTGGCATATATATTGTATTTATGTGTTATAGTTTAGTTGCTTTTTGGGTTTATATTTTACAGTTATCAGATAATTTGACATGCTATTCACTTGTCTGGGCTCCATCTTTGGGTGATATTTAGTTATAATTTTATTTCGAAATGTGTTTATTTTATTTAGAGTAATTGATTTCTCATTTATTATTTGATTTAGAGCTGTAATGCGCTCCAGAATCTGACAGATTGACTAGCTGTAGGCTCTAGAACAGTCATATGCCCCGTTGTCATACAGTGTTATGCCTGCATTTCAAATAGCCTGGCATTTACTAATATAGACTATATTGAAGTATTTGGAAGTCATAACATTTTCTTCCTGTAGTAAAATATCATAATGCTAAGAATAATGCTAATGTGGCACAATGCATTAAACTGTGTTTTTAAAAGACCAAACTCAGTAAACACAATACTGATATAGGATACGACCAAACAAACTTTCTTGAAATTGCGTGAAAATATGCTTAGTTGTATATTTAAGAGATAATGGGCCCTATCATATACCCGGTGCAATGTGGCGTAAGGCGCGACGCAATTGTTGTTTGATAGTTTCAGCTTGGCGCAAGAGTCGTTTTGACGTGTTACAGCACGCTGTTTAAATTGCAAATGCATTTCCGCTCATATGTGCGCCCATAGGCGTTCTGATCTGAAAAGGGAGGCGTGTTGAGGTGTATTGCTGGCGCGTTGCTATTTTGAGAAACTATAAAAGTCTGTTCTATAGACCAGAACAAAGCCTGTCTAAGGCCAAGCACAGAGCGCGTTAGTTGTGCGCTTGCACATTGCTTAATACAGACAGGATGTACAGCAATACGCAAATATCTTTACATATGAAAAAGAATTCAAATATTAAGGACATATATAGGATATATAGGGATATATATATCAGATATAAATATAAAGGATTAAAATATTACAAAACATATTATTTTCTAGCCTATATAAATAAAAAAACTACTGCCTTCATGCCTTCTTCATCTCGGGAGGCTTTTTCAGTTAATTCATGACAATTTACTTTTGTGTAATGTTATTATTATTAGCAGTAATATTTATTATATCCATATTTATATTTGTTTTATTAAAAACAAGCTTAGGTTTGCCCACCTGTCAGGTTTTAGACCATATGGGGCACAGCAAAAAACTTTTTTGAGCACACTTTGTTATTATTGTTCATTTATTCGTTTGCTGGACATTTTTTAATAAACCTTAGCGCTTAACAAACGAAATTAATTATGTATAGGCTAATTGATGTCTGTGCGTACAACACGTTTACCTATCCACGAGAGTGAAAGTAAAGAATGAGGAGGCTCATCTCTCATTCTCACGCTGCAGATGCTCTGTTTAGCTGTTTTCTCTCTTGTGAAGCGTTCAGTTTTTCCACTTACAAAGTCCGTCGTGTAAATATCAAATGTGCTTTGGCGCGACGTAACTGGCTCTTAAAGGGAATGGGAGATGAGACTCTGATTGGTTTATTCTCAAAACACACCTATAACTCATTAAGAGATTATTCTCAGCCCTGTAAGACCATGCGCCACGACGCAAAGTGGATTTTTCTGTCCTCATATTAGCTTAAGTGGATTCTGACGTGGCTTGCAAGTTTTTTTTTTTCTCAGAATTCTGACTTTATTTATCAGAATTGTGAGTTTATATCTCCCAATTTGGACTTAATTCACAATTTTGGGTTTACATCTCAGAAGTTCTGAAAAAAAGTAGACTCACACATGAACATACTGTTAACATTCAGCAAACTGTTAAACGTATACTTGTGGAATGCGCTATTTTTAATGTTATCAGAATATAATTTTTATTTGGAGGCTTTAAATGAAACATTTTTTAATGTTTTTTATCAATTTCTATCAAAAGTAACCTTTGAACTGTTTTTCGATTTTTATCTTATATTATCATTATTATTATTTATGTATTGTACCTTGTGTGTTATTGTTATGAATTAAATTGAAAATCCTTGATCAAAAAGAGGTTTAACCAAAACGTAACAAAATAACAGGAATTAAAAACATAATCCCTGGTGCCACGGCGCTCTCTCTCCCCAAAATAAACCAAAAACACAACCACTGAGAATTAACAAGAAAATATGATTTATTTACAGAAATAAGGAGCAAAAATAAACCAAGCTAACTAAATTAGATCAAACTTCCCTGAAAAACAGACAATAAAATAAAATACAGAAAAATTACCTCCCTACTAGCAAACACAGGAGAAAACGAAAATAAGAAATGGAAGGCACCAAACCTCCCTACATACTCCTAGACAGACAGGGAGACAGAAAACCGGGTTTCTCCGGTTAGAATTAACGTCACATCGGCATCTCACAAAACGCCACAAAGAGATAGAAGCAAACACTCATTCGACCACTAGTCTCCACTGAGCATAACCGGGGAATCGAGAGAGAGCGGGGAGCCATCAAATCCATGCTCTCTGCAGTTTATATACAGCCGCCGCCAATCCAAGCGCCAATCACGATCCGACCCAACGTAATCCGCTGCACCTGCGAATACTCAGAAAGAGAGAGAGCGGGAGAAGAGCGAGAGAGAGAGGGAGAGAGAAAGAAACACCATACACAAGCCTACACTACACTACTCGTAACAGTTATTTATTGCTGTTGATGACTTTTAATTGTTAGAATATTTTTATAATTATCGAAAAGTGGCATTTATAAAATTTGGTAAACCTGATCTGTTTTATTGCCATGACATAGCCATAGAAGCTGAAATGACAATAACATCTAAATTCTCTCTCTTTTCTAAAAAAAGTTTGTGTCAAGCAATGTTGAGATAAAAAGTCATAATAACCTTTTTTGTTAGTTTTATTCGGTGGCAGGAACAAACCTCTATAGCTACAATAGCTACTCCACAAATGCCTGTTATTTGTCGGTACATAAACTAATTTCTGCTGTATTTGCTCTCTGTTACAGGGTAAGACTGTGGTTCAGGCGGAGATCGACGCAGCTCCAGAACTCATTGACTTCTTCAGGTTTAATGCCAAACATGCAATTGAGCTTGAAGACCAGCAGCCGCTGGACAGTGAAGGCAGCACAAACACCATGCTGTACCGCGGCCTAGAGGTGCGTTTACATGTCTAGAACACAGCTCACAAGTGTTTTACAATTCTTTTAAGGTGTACTCACTCTAGGTACAGTTGACTTGAACCGTGCCAAAGCACGATTGTCCCCACTCCCCTCTCCCCCTATGGCCTGCACTCACAATGCATTACCTTCCAAGCCGGAGCACGCTTGCGTTATCGATAATGCGCAGTTCAGTTTAACAGGTAGAGAAGCACACTAACTACATCCTAACTTTTCAATCCAGATGGATGGGGCAATCATTACTGCATCCAAAATAGTGAAAAGCCTTGGAGTAACGATTGATGACCAACTAAACTTCTCTGACCACATTTCTAGAACTGCTCGATCTTGCAGATTCGCACTTTATAACATCAGAAAGGTCCGACCCTTCCTATCTGAACATGCAGCTCAACTCCTTGTTCAAGCTCTTGTTCTCTCCAGACTGGACTATTGCAACTCTCTACTAGCCGGGCTTCCAGCTAACTCTATCAAACCTCTTCAGCTGCTTCAGAACGCAGCAGCACGAGTGGTCTTTAATGAACCTAAAAGAGCACATGTCACTCCGCTGCTCATCCATTTGCACTGGCTGCCAGTTGCTGCTCGCATCAAATTCAAAGCTCTGATGTTTGCTTACTAAGCGACTTCTGGCTTTGCTCCTTCTTATCTGCTCTCACTTCTGCAGATCTATGTGCCCTCCAGAAACTTGCGTTCTGTGAATGAACGTCGCCTCGTGGTTCCATCCCAAAGAGGGAAGAAATCACTTTCCCGAACTCTCGCATTCAATCTGCCCAGTTGGTGGAATGAACTCCCTAACTGCATCAGAACGGCAGAGTCACTCACTGTCTTCAAGAAACGACTAAAAACTCAACTATTTAGTCTCCACTTCACTTCCTAATCTGCAATTGCCTCTCTGGTTCTACCACTAACTGTACTAAAAAAATAAATAAAAAAATTACTAATGTTTTGCTTCCTACACTTTACACACCTGAAACTTGCCTACAGCACTTATTCATTGTTGCTCTTATAGTTGTGTAAATTGCTTCCTTGTCCTCATTTGTAAGTCGCTTTGGATAAAAGTGTCTGCTAAATGTAAATGTAATCTCAGCACAGTGGACATTGCTTTAGTTACAACGTTTTGTATTATTATTAGTCGCTTTAGGATGTAGTGACACAGTCGGAACAGATCAAGCACTTTTGACGCTCATAAATGATCATAAAATCCTCGTTAGGAGGTTTGCTGAAGGTGCAGCGAGGGTTTTAAGTCTTTAATAAACTATGACAGATGTGTTCACTGAACAGTAAGGAGGATTAATAAATCCAAATGAAATGTCCCTTAAAAGAAACGTCAAGTCTTTAGTTTTAGGTTCAGGCACGCTTTGCACTCACACTACAAGCCTATTGCGCCAAAGCCCAATTGAACCGTGCTCTGGCACACCTCTTCCAACCATGCCTGGGCCTGATTCATTTCACCCCTACAGTTAAAGTACAGTTTTATAGATGTCAGTAATAGTATTGTTACCTCATTGTCCTGTGAATGATCTCCAGGAAAGATACATTTCTGGTGGGAAAGAAAAGATCTTGTTGATCTCCTGACTAGGAGTGCTACAATGTCTCCGGCTTTGGCCTTAGCCAGTACATAAGAGCTTAGTTTCTCTCTACATTTTACAAAATCAATACAAATGTCCATCACAGGAATCACTTTTATTGTCTATTGTGCTCCAAAACTATGACAAAATGTGCAATTTAGAAGATATAAACCTGGTAAAAACATTCAGTGCTTAGGGTCATGTCCGCCTAAATGTTCAACAATTTTTTTTCTCGTCTCCTCATACAGTTTCATCAATCGTAAATTATTGTATAATGTTGTATTATGTAAAATTAACTCGACTTTTACTTGTTTTCAGGGATTCGTTGCTGCTGTTGCTCCATTTAACTTCACAGCGATTGGTGGAAACCTGGCCGGCACTCCTGCTCTTATGGTTGGATATTAAATGTATTGCATAAAGAGCTTAACACAATGTGCAGATGAATGCAATTTAAGTTTCAGATTTCATTTTTATCTGTTTTTTTTATTTAAAATTATATATTTTTGTAATTTTGTTATGCACAACAATGCTTTGTTTTTATTATATACAGTTGAAGTCAGAATTATTAGCCTCCCTTTTATTTTTTTCTATTGTTTAAATATTTCCCAAATAATGTTTAACAGAGCAAGGACATTTTCACAGTATGTCTGATAATATTTTATCTTCTGGAGAAAGTCTTATTTGTTTTATTTCAGCTAGAATAAAAGGAGTGATTTTAAGGTCAATATTATTAGCCCCTTTAAGCTCATTTTATTTTCTATAATCTACAGAACAAACCATCGTTATACAATAACTTTCCTAATTACCCTAACCTGCCTAGTTAACCTAATTAACCTAGTTAAGCCTTTAAATGTCACTATCTGTACAGAAGTGTCTTGAAGAATATCTAGTCAAATATTATTTACTGTCATCATGACAAAGATAAAATAAATCAGTTATTAGAGATGAGTCATTAAAACTATTATGTTAAGAAATGTGTTGAAAAAATCTCCCCTCTGTTGAACAGAAATTGGGGGACAAAATAAACAGGGGGGCTAATAATTCTGACTTTAACTGTATATTTTCCAATTAAATTAAATATTTTATTTAAAAACAAATGTAATTAAATAAAAAAATCTGACATTCTCTTGCTAAAACTATGAATTATTACCAATTGATACTCTTAAAAAGGTTTCCAAAATACACATTACATTTTTTCTGGACTTTATTTCAAATAAAAAAATAAAAAAATTATATAAATATATATATTTATTTTTTAATAACTCTAAACACCTCGAAAAAGACAATATTTTCTTTCAATTCTGTCGTATTTGAGTTTAGTAATTAAGTAAATTGAGTTTATTTGTAAATCAGTTTTGTTTATATCTACTGTGAAGGTCAGAGAATTTTGACATTTCTGTGCAGATTTCTGTTTAAATGATTTTGAGTGTATAGTAACTAAAAGCTTAAAACATGAAATAAAAACTTTAATTTAAGCTTCACAATGCAAATCCATTTAGAACCACTTGTTTGATAAACAAAGTAGGTCCCTCATATAATATATCTGCTAAAAGAGTGAAAATATACATGAATGATATGCATAAAATATTTTATTTTCTGTGAATTTTTGTGAGCGCCGATTCCTTGTGGGCCCAGTCATGAGTAATCACAAAAAAACTAATTATGTTGATTTAATAATTACTGTTTTTTTTTTTACTTTACATTTAAAATGCTTTTTATTAAACCATGCACTTTATTAAAGAAACACATGTTTGAGTGTTTCTTTAAATCTTTAATGCTGACTTTACTACATACAGTCGAAGTAGTGTTCTGTTTGTTTAATGAGAAGATTTTTCTAAACATAATAGTTATAATAACTCATTTCTGATAACTGATTTCTTTTATCTTTGCCATGATGACAGTAAATAATACTTGACTAGATATTTTTCAAGAGACCAGTATTCAGCTCAATATAAAGGCTTAATTAGGCAGGTTAGGGTAATTAGGCAAGTGATTTTATAACAGTGGTTTGTTCTGTACACAATCCAAAACGAATATTGCGTGACAAGACTAAAAATATTGACCTTAAAATGGCTATAAAAAAATTAAAAACCGCTTTTATTCTTGCCGAAATAAAACAAATAAGACTTTCTATAGAAGAAAAAATATTATAGGAAATACTCAAAATTTCCTGAATCTGTTCAACATCATTTGGGAAATATTTAAAAAAGAAAAAAAATATCACAGTAGGGCGAATCACTCTGACTTCAACCGTATCTGTGTGTTTTCAGGGTAACGTTGTGCTGTGGAAACCCAGTGATACCGCCATGTCTGCCAGTTATGCTGTCTATAAGATCCTGAGAGAGTCTGGATTGCCACCGAACATCATTCAGTTTGTCCCGGCAGATGGGCCAGTGTTTGGAGACACAGTTACGTCCTCTGAGCACCTCGCCGGCATCAACTTCACCGGCAGCGTCCCGTATGTATCTCTCTTACATCACACATGAAGTCAAAACTAGCCATATGATTTCGTAGCTCACATTGCTAGTTTTCATTCAGTCAATTACTTTCAATTGGCTTAGACTAACACTACAGCCAGCTTTGTTTATTAAATTCCCCCATAGCGCATTTGTTTGGACTGTGGGGGAAACTTAAGCACCCGGGGGAACCCACGCCAACACGAGGAGAACATACAAACTCCACATAGAAATGCCAACTGACCCAGCCGAGACTCAAACCAGCGACCTTCTTGCTATGAGGCGACTGCTAACCACTGAGCCACCGTGATGTCCTAAAATTAATATATTTATACAAAAGATTTCTTAATTGATCTTAGCATATCACTTTAGCTGTGTCTTTACATGTTTTCCAGTTACATTCAGAATGTATTTTTTATTTTAATTATTTAGAACAGAGTCATTATATAATAGTAATAATGTCGGCGCAATAGCCTAGTGGTTAATGCGTTGACATATGGTGCAGTAGCACGTCAGGGCATCCCGTGTTCGACTACCCCCCGAAGACATGTCCAACATGTCCGACATGTCCGCAACTTCGCTTCCTGTTCAAATACTGACCTATCTAATGAAGGCAAAAAGGTCAAAAATAAATCTTTAAAAAATAATAGTAATAATAATATTTACTTGTAAATTATTTATAAAAAGCTATTATTAAAATAATATATTTATAATTTTTATATATATATCTATAGCTGACCCAGCCGGGACTTGTACCAGCGACTTTATTGCTGTGAGGTGACAGTGCTAACCACTGAGCCATTGCTAGTTTTGTGGTGAGCAACTCGTCTGTGCGTGTCATTAAGGGAAAAAAAGTTAGTTTCAGTTAAATTTTCTGATTATGTCTGTCTGAAGTGTTGGGTGTGGCTAACACTTAACCACGCCCCTCCAGCTGTCAGTTTTGATAACAAACAAAAATGGTGTGCAGGAGGAGGAGTCTGTTAGGTTGTAGTAAAGCAGCGGTCACATTAGAGTTTGAGCATGCGATATTCTGTCGTGCGGCGCTGCGAAAAGGGGCGGGATTAAATAAGATTATTAGACATTTTAATAAGCGAGCGATTGCTCCATGTTTTAAATTTCTGTCCAGGGAGGTCATGTTTTGATCTTCGATTGGTCTTACGCAGTCAAGTGATGCAATTTCGCAGGTCAGACTTCAAAAATGCTTGGACTTTGCACCGCAGCAACCTGCGAAACTTGATGCATGACCCTGCGTTTCCAGTCTGACGCATTCGCGTACGTATGAATGGATGTCAATGGGAGGAGAAGCCCAGTGTGACCACAGCTTAACTCTCCCAAAACCCTTTTCCTGATCTTTCTAAATGAAATGCCTACTTTACTGTATACAAATCAGCTCGCAGCAGAAAAAAACAAGCCACACCCACTGTTTCCTCATTTAATATTCCAATTATCGAGAAAATGCATAACAATACAGAAAAAAAAAACAGTCGCAGCTTCATGTGGATTTTAACCCAAATGCACTTCATCATGTGATTGCATTGCTCTTATCTTCTGTCCGGGTTAAAGTTTGTCAGAGTTTGTGACAGTTGAAACCGCTTGGATGTTTTGCATGGTGCAAATCTAAAATCAGAGTCAGCTTTAAGTTTGTGCAAACACTCAAAAAAGTCTTGTTTTTAAATGATTTAAAGTATCTTTGATCACTAAATGTATTAATTAATTAATTTATGTAATGCTGGTAAACTTGATGTAATGCATTACAATTAATTCAGGTTGTCTCAACACAAATTGATTGAGGTAACTTATAAAATTTTAGTGGATTCAACATTAAACAATTCGGTTGCCCCAAAGAAATTTCTGGAATTGTGTTGTTTCAGGTTTTTTTTAGATACGTAGTTTAAACAGACAGCAAAATATGTTTTTGAGTGTGTGACAATTACATTTACAATACAAACTGTGCTGTGTGTTGAAAACTCAAACACTGAAAATGTAAAAATCCTATTTTCCCACATTTTTTTCCAGAACGTTTAAGCGGTTGTGGAAGCAGGTCGCCCAGAATCTGGACATCTACAGGAATTTCCCTCGCGTTGCTGGAGGTTTGTTCCCTTTGCATTAAGAATTCAAATCAATTATATTCAGTAAAATACAATTGGGTAATTTTGAAAAATTATCAAATAATTCACTCTATGGGCGGCATGGTGGCGCAGTGATCGCCTCACAGCAAGAAGGTCACTGGTTTGAGCCTTGGCTGGGTCAGTTGGCATTTCTGTGTGGAGTTTGCATGTTCTCCCCGTGTTGGCGTGGGCATCTGCTGTGTAAAACATGTGCTGTATAAGTTGGTGATTCATTCCTCTGTGGCGACCCCAGATTAATAAAGAAACTAAGCTGAAAAGAAAACGAATTAATGAATTCACTCTGGTGGGCGGCACGGTGGCTCAGTGGTTAGCACTGTCACCTTACAGCAGCCCCGTGCATAGACTATGGCCCCGTTTACACTAGTGCGTTTTAGTTTTAAAACGGCGTTGTAGAATGAAAACGATCCGCGTCCACACTCGCGTTTTACCCAGCGTTTCTGAACTGCTCTCCGTCCACACCAAAACGCTGAAAACGCACATCACGTGACCACACACACACTCTCGGGCAAGCACTCCAGCATTTCTACCCAGATGAGAGCTCTGCTTGTCGGACTTCTCATCAAGCATCTCCCGCTGGATCTAATCTCACTATATTTGCTAAACGTGATATTTCATTCATGTTGTTGTCTTTATCTAACGACATATTCCCTGACTTTGGTCATTGGAATCTATTAAGTTACTTGTTCACGGGTAACATGTTTTGGTTAAGCGCAAAGATAAGTTAATGATTAATCCAGGTACATTGACTAATCGCTTGCCTTTATTTCCTACAATGTATAAACTTATTGTATGTTATACTTTTATAATTATCGATTATTAAAACTGATATTCAGCAAAAGAGAGGGTGCGTTTTGTATTTTCACTGAAATTGAAAGGAGGCAGTTGTTATCGGCTCCGTTTTGTTATAAATATTCACACAGTGAAGATGACGCTCATATATGCAGCACGACGCCTCAACATTTCTGCTGTCTGTTAAGTTGCTAATATTAAAAAGAAAAGTGTTCGGAGTGTTCGAAGGGTGTTCGGAACTGAAGAACGGGGGGAGGGGAGGTGGGTTTGTTGCGAACTGAAGAGCGGAAAGGGGGGGTGGAATGTAAAAGGGGTTGTCGCGAACTGAAGAGCAGAGAGAGGGGGTGGGGGGTTGTCGTGAACTGAAGAATGGGGGGGGGGGGGGGGGTTGTCGCAAACTTTGTAACGATATTGCGTGTGACTCATCAATGCAACTTCACAACAAATACTGATTAATAAAGCTCTTACTGTAGTATTAAGTCTGTCTGTTGTCTGATGCAGCTGAGGGAGGAGATTAAAGCACGCGGGAAGGCACGTAGAAACAGTAGGCGAGGAGGACTCGCCTTAAAGGCGCTGTATGACAAAACCACCCCCTGGTGGAAATATGTATAAAACAGGATCTTGTGAAAGGGATAATAAAAAATCTGATGGGTGTTTTGAGCTGAAACTTTACAGACACATTCTAGAGACGCAAAAGACTTATATTAAATCTGAAAAAAGGGGTAACCTAGGTGCCCTTTAAAAACCTGATTTTTCAGAAACTAATCTTTGATTGGCTGTTTCTTGTGTGTGTGTGTGTGTGTGTGTGTGTGTGTGTGTGTGTGTGTGTGTGTGTGTTTCAGAGTGTGGTGGGAAGAACTTCCACTTTGTGCACAAGTCTGCAGACGTCCGCAGTGTGGTGACCGGCACCATCCGCTCCGCGTTTGAGTACGGAGGACAGAAATGTTCTGCCTGCTCTCGTATGTACGTCCCAGACTCTCTCTGGCCTCAGATCAGACAGGGCCTCCTGGACGTCCACAAACAGATCAAAGTTGGAGACGTAAGTGAAGGAGAAGATCTACTGGAAATAGAGTCAACATAAAGATTAGAGTAAAGGCCCATTCACACCAAGACAGTTCAATTCAATTCAGCTTTATTTGTACAGCGCTTTAACAATGTAGATTGTGTCAAAGCAGCTGTACAGAAAAGATCATAGTAAATTGAAACAGTGTAGTTCAGTGTTTAAGGCCCCGTTTACACTAGTGCGTTTTAGTTTTAAAACGGCGTTGTAGAATGAAAACGATCCGCGTCCACACTCGCGTTTTACCCAGCGTTTCTGAACAGCTCTCCGTCCACACCAAAACGCTGAAAACGCACATCACGTGATCACACACACACTCTCGGGCAAGCGCTCCAGCATTCTACCCAGATGAGAGCTCTGCTTGTCGGACTGCTCATCACGAATCTCCCGCTGGATCTAATCTCACTATATTTGCTAAACGGGATATTTCATTCATGTTGTTGTCTTTATCTAACGACATATTCCCTGACTTTGGTCATTGGAATCTATTAAGTTACTTGTTCACGGGTAACATGTTTTGGTTAAGTGCAAAGATAAGTTAATGATTAATCCAGGTACATTGACTGATCGCTTGCCTTTATTTCCTACAATGTATAAACTTATTGTATGTTATACTTTTATAATTATCGATTATTAAAACTGATATTCAGCAAAAGAGAGGGCGCGTTTCGTATTTTCACTGAAATTGAAAGGAGGCAGTTGTTATCGGCTCCGTTTTGTTATAAATATCCACACAGTGAAGATGACGCTCATATTTGCAGCACGGCGCCTCAACATTTCTGCTGTCTGTTTAGTTGTTAATAAAATGAAAATAGGCAGTTCCTTAAATCATGTTTACATTTTATTGTTGAGAAAGTGAAACAACGTAGCCAGGGTGATGTGAATGAAGTTATAAAGTACACTGTTCCCTTTGAAGATTTACGCGTGTCCTCGGTATGTTTTCCATATCAAACTGAGAAGGGGGAGACTGCAGCCTTGATCAACCTTGCGAAGTCTGAACTTACAATAAGAGGATGCGAGACTGAACTGTGTGTGTTAGGCTACTTAATATTCAGGAAAAGCCCCAATCAGATAGGCGAACGTTTGCAGCCCCGCCTCCGTTTTCAGATGTCTCCGTCTTTCCCCATCCACACTGAGACGGAGCAGCAGCGTTTCAGAATGAAAATGGCCTCTCCAGCGTTTTCGAAACGCTCCGTTTTCGGCGCTCGAGAACTCCGGCGTAGTGTGGACGGATGGCGTAACCGTAGCAAAACTTATGCGTTTTCAAACTAAAACGCACTAGTGTAAACGGGGCCTAAGTTCAGTTCACTTTAGCTCAGTTCAGTGTGGTTTGATAATCACTACTGAGAGTCCAAACACTGAAGACTAAATGACTGACTTTTCATTTTTTTTCAGCCAGTGGAAGATTTCAGCACTTTCTTCTCAGCGGTGATTGATGACAAGGTACAAACCTGCTGATCCAGTAACAGAGAGAGTAAACGAATTACCATATATTCTTCTTCTAAAGAACTTTAACTAATGTCATTCTCCCTCCAGTCTTTCTCCAGGATTAAAGGCTGGCTTGAACACGCCAGATCTTCTCCACATCTGAAGATCATCGCTGGAGGAAACTGCGACGATAAGAAGGGCTATTTCGTGGAGCCCACAATAATCGAGACCACCGACCCACAGGAGAAGATCATGAATGAGGTGAGAAAACGAATGCATTCTGGGAGGGGTAGTACAGTGAACCACTTACTGAAGGAAAAAACAACAGAACAACACACACAAGACATTTATTAAACTAAAATAAAATAAAAAATGATTCATTCACAACTATAATAACCTTTACACACACTCATGCTTCATTTCTCTCTCTCACACACACACACACACACAGACACAGACAGAGGCTCAGGGCAATGAATGGCTGGACTTTGGTTTGTTTAGTTAAACTGATCTCTTGCGTTTAACCTCATTTAACACTGCTCAGCTGATCTGGTCACTGAGTCACTCATCTGGATACTGAAAACATTCACCAGGATCCACTTCTAGCAGTTCTTTTACAAATGTTTTTGGATTTAAGGGAATATTTTGAGTTGTTTGAATGTAAAATAAATCTACAGAAATAATTATTTCAAAAGGATTTTTAATCAGAAATATACATACTTTTTTTTAAAGAAGAAAATGAAGCATATGCAAGCTATTTGCCCCCAAATATTGTTTACATCTAAACATTTTAGTTAGTTTTTTGGTTTCTGCCACTTTCTGCCATAAACTAAAATAACTAAATTATTATTATTATTAATATTATTATTGTGAATATTATTATTTTTAAAATGGTCTCCAACACACATTTAAAAAAAATAATTGTAAATAAATTATTGTACCTAAAAGTATGCAGTATCCTCTGAATTGTACATTGGAACTGTCTCTTGGTCATGATAAAGAATCTGTATTGAATTTTTGTTTATGCTTGGCAAAGAAGTATGCTATTATAATGGTCAACTGCTCAGATATCTTCTGTCAATATGTGGTCAATATGAGTCAGGCGACCACACTTTTACCACTGAAAAAATTTACCTACGATTTACATCAAAGATCTGAGGTGTTCTGGCACATTTGGTCCTCACTTTGGAATTTTCACTGTCAGAGACTGTGTGTTTCTGAATTAGTTTATTTAATTATAAATCTAAAGTTGGTTTATAATTTCCTTTTATTTTTGTCTTTGCTTTCAAGCATTTGTATGCATTTGAATGTCTAAGAAAAGCTGCTGTACTTAAAAAAATACTTAAAAAAACATCAACTAATTAATTATTTAGCTTTTTGACTTTTTAGTGTTTGTTTGGAGATATAAACTGAAATGTGAGTGTGAAAAATCACAGGATTTTTACGTTTAAAAAATACCTTTATTTATTTGTATATTATTGTAAAAATAAATTTCTGGCATTAAAAATGCAAGTCAAAATTAGGAATAAATTGCCTCCTGTTGAATTTTAATTCTTATGGAATTTATTTTATGGAGGGAAGATTTTTTTAACAGTAGTATTCAGTTTAAAGTAACATTTAAAGGCTTAAATAGCTTAATTAAGCAAGTTAAGTTAATTAGGCAAGTCATTGTATAAAAGTGGTTTATTCTGGAGACAATCCAAAACTAATATTGCACAAGGGGGCTAATAATATTGACCTTAAAATGGCTTTAAAAAATTAAAAACTGCTTTTATTCTAGCCGAAATAAAACAAATAAGACTTTCTCCAGAAGAAAAAATATTATAGGAAATACTGTGAAATATTCCTGCTCTGTTAAACATCATTTGGGAAATATTTGAAAATAAAGTCACAGGAGGACGAATAATTTTAACTTGAACTGTATATATTTTGTTAATTCAGGAGATCTTCGGACCTGTCCTGACAGTCTACGTTTACCCTGAAAACGACTACAAGAAAGTCCTGCACTTAATAGACAACACTTCTCCATACGCCCTAACAGGAGCCATCTTCTCCCAAGACAAGTGAGCACAGCACTGTCTCTGCATTTATGATAATGAAGATGAAAATTCAGCAACCCAGATCAGCACAATCCACATTTTTTCATCCAGAAATGTTTCGGAGGATCTCCAGACACTCATATTTCTGCACTAGACTTTGACGTTTGTGATCATTCATTTATAATCTGCTCGTGTGTTTCAGATCGGTTATAGAGGAGGCCGGAAAAGCTTTAAGAAATGCTGCAGGAAACTATTATATCAATGATAAATCGACAGGATCAATCGTGGCCCAGCAGCCTTTTGGTGGCGCCAGAGCGTCAGGTACAAGCAGACACAAACTGATCCTGAGTCAGTTATTACAGACGCAGAATGTCAAGTCCACAAGAACAGCATCTACATACACACTCTTTAAAAAGACTTTACGTAATACACGTTTGCATAAGACTAGATCATTAAAATGTTTTACATAAAAAAAAAAACTTTGACTAATAAAAAAATAACAGTTATTTTATATTCAATTAATTTTACAGATTAACTGACCATTTTTACACAATGTTAATATTATTGAATGTTAATATAATAATAATATTGACCTTAAAATTGTTAATAAAAAATTAAAAACTGCTTTTATCCTTGCAAAAATAAAACAAATAAGACTTTCTCCAGAAGAAAAAATATTATCAGACATACTGTGAAAATTTCGTTGCTCTGTTAAACATCATTTGGGAAATATTTAAAAAAAAAAGAGACTAATAATTCTGATGCAAATTAAATGCGAGTTAAAATAAAATACCCTAAATATTAAGGGTTTCGATTTTGATCTTAAATCGAAATATATGCTCAATTTCGATTATCGAATCAAAAAAATAGAATCGTCGATGCTGCCACGCCCCCATGTCTCGTCAGCTTGGCTTGCCAAGCGGGAAAAAAACAGGCTTGTTTAAGTGCTTGTTGAACTGCAGACGCAGGTGACCCGTCGACAGAACTTAAACCCTCTCCTCTTTCAATGAAGTCGCCGGTGTGGAAGTATTTTGCATTTCCAGTGAGTTATGTTGACAACGTTCGTGTTGTCGACAAAAACAAACACAGTTTGCAAGCTCTGCTATGTACGTATTAGGGTTGGGCTGATAAATGATGGGTGCATCGCGATCCTCCACTCCGCCCCCGTTGCAAATCCGCTCGCGAAAAATACACACTCAGGCCCTGTTTACACTAATGGGTCTTAGTTTTTAAATGGCATTTTAGAACGACAACGATCAACATCCACACTGACGTTTTGCATTTCTGAGCAGGCCTCCTTCCTCACTACCGCTATAAACACACATCACGTGACTACACCCACACAGATGCGCGCCAGAGACAGCAAGTCCAGGCGGTCATCGTGTTAGTAGACTGCTTCAATCTTTCACTTCACACTTACGTAGTCATTTTAGCGAACACCTCAGATACTGTTGGCTGGTTCCTGTTGGTTGTGCGCCTTTTTTACAGACGCCATTATAACGACACAGATTACTGCCTATTCACGAGTCATGCAGAAAAAGTGATTGACAGGTGGTAATTATGTGTGTATCTTGCCTTTATTCATTTACTGTATGATTTGTTTATGGGTAAACAAAGACCATGCAGGTCAGGTAGTTTAAACGGTAGGCTACAAATAATTAATTCGTCATTAATTAATTAATTATTCATAATCGAAAATCGAATCAAACCGTGACTTTAGAATCGAAAATGTAATCGAATCGAGGATTTGGAGGATCATGACACCTTTACTAATTATACATTTAAAATAATACATTTTAATATATAAATTGTAAACTAAATAGGCAATATTTATATACATGCATGAAATAAATCAAATCTCTTCTTTATCTTTATTTTATTGTGTTGTGTTTACAAAAATGTGATGCCATGCCTGCAGAATTAATTTCATCTTTCTATTCAGGCACCAACGACAAACCCGGCGGCCCCCATTACGTCCTGCGCTGGACGTCCCCTCAGGTGGTCAAGCAGACACACGTCCCACTCACAGAATGGAAATATCCTTACATGAGCTAAAAGACCGCTTCATTTCTCTAAAATCCTTCCTAAAAGACTCTTCTTACCGTCCCAAAGCCGCAGACAAAGTGTGGTAATGATGAAGAGCAACAGTAAAAAGCAGACCAGACTGAATGTATCCCCGAAGATTTCTCTGCAAACATCACTGGATTATTAATACAAGCTATTAATTCAGCAAAGAATGCACTGAACTCTTTTCACTTTCTCGTTTCAACTGTTCACTCTAGTATCAAGAGAGTAAATCTATCTTTTTATAATCACCGAACGAATGGAAAGAAGAGCAGTTGTTACATTTTTACTAGTGCTGGACAAAAGATGAAATAATTATAATAATAATAATAATAATAATAATAACTCCAAAATAAAAGTTTGTTTTTATAGAATTTAAAGAAGTGCACTGTGTAAATTTATAATGCATAAATACACACAGGCATCCATACATTTGATAAAAAGCTTATTTTAGATACAAGTTATATATTAATTTAAATATCAAAATGGGTTTGTATAGTTTCGTTTTTATCTGTGTGTGTGTGCATAATAAATGAGCAATATCACACAAGTAGCAGAGCGATGTGGCTGTACATCGGCACTGGTGAGAGGTGTGCGTTGGCTCAAGGCCGCAGGCCAAGTGCCTCAGTGTCCCACCTGTGACTATACACAGCCATATTGCACTGTTACTTGTGTGATATTGTGTTTATACAACAGTTCGACTGCATAATCGTGTATATAAGAAAGAAAATCTAACACAAGAGAGTCTCAAAAGCCCTTTTGTAATAGGAACTACTTTCTTCCGTCATTCATTCACGTCTGCAGCTGACCGTCAGAACAGCAGAAACCCTGCCTGTTCAACAAAGTCACTTTAGAGCTAGTGTTTGAATGATTCTCTAGCATAATGTCTAACGTGATGACAAAACAGCTGATTTTGCTCACATTTTAAGATTATAAGGCTAAACTTGACATGAAATGCCATCAGTCTACTGAGATTTCCCAGTATTTCTCTATTGCAATCGGGAGATCCCAATAATTAACCCCGAAACAGCCAAAGCAAAGCAAATATTAGCGAATTACTGTGGTATAAATACAGCAGTACAACATACAAAAGAGAGAGATCGAATTAAAGTCACTTACCTGTTCTGTAATGATTAGTTCAGCTGTAGAAAACAGTTTTCCTCCCCTAAGGACGTATTATGCGGTCATTGTTACCATCTTGTGGCGGAATCGTCTTTGCTTTCTGCTCAATGACAGGCTGATGGTGGTCGATGCACAGAATCTCCAAAATGTAAATATTTAAAATAGGCACTATCCTTTTTAATAAACTGCATAGTTGCAATCTAACAACTACATTCTTGCCTAAAAAGCCTCAAAAGTACATGATGTGCTCCCAACAGCTGCAATATTTGTCAAACTGTAGTGAGTTTATTGGTCTGCTGTCACTATGTGAGCGGAGTAACTCACAAGGATGAACAGGCTGTATGGATGCTGTTATTGCATGGCTATCAGCCAATCAGATTCGAGAACCAGACAGAACTGTTGTATAAATATATATATACAACAGTTCTGTCTGGTTCTCGAATCTGATTGGCTGATAGCCGTGATATATATTAAAGTAATATCAGCACCTGCACAGCCTCTTTACTCTTTGTGTATTACTCCGCCCACATACAGCCAGCAAAAAGCAAACACTACAGATCTAAAGTTTAAAAGATGCTTGCTCAGCTGTTTAACTGTCAGCTTATGATTTGAATCCAACGCGGAAGAAAGTAGTTCCTCATACAAAAGGGTTTTTAAGACTTTTTATGTTTGATTTTGTTTTTGTATACACAATTATGCCATCAAACTGTTGTATAAACACAATATCACACTCGTAGCAGTGCGATATGGCTGTATATCGGCACTGGTGGGGGCACTAAGGCACTCGGCCTGTGTCCTCGAGCCAACGCACGCCTCCCACCAGTGCCGATATACAGTCATATCGCACTGCTACGAGTGTGTTATCGCTTATACATATATATATATATATATATATATATATATATATATATATATATATATATATATATATATATATATATATATATATATATATATATACATATATATATACACACACACACACGCACACACATTTGTATGTAATACATATATATATATATATATATATATATATATATATATAAACATATATATATATATATATAAACATATATACATATATATATATATATATGTATAAAAACCCACCCACATATATTATGTCGAAACAGACTTTTATTTTGTATGTGATTGATCGTGACTAATCTTTGCCCAGCACAATTTTTACTGCTGTAATCGTTTGTTTGAAGTTTAAATGATAAGAAATATGATAATTAATTCTGTAGCGTTCTAATGTCGTTTACATGTCATTGTGGAGGCGGAGCTTAGAGACCGATATCTGTTTCGTGAAAATCAGATTAACAAAGTATTAAGAAAATATTAATTAGTACAAGCTAATAATCTGACTGTGCCTCAATAAACACGTGCTGTAGATGATGGATTCATTTGTCACTTTGCATATTATTAATAACTTCTAAGGGCGACACGGTGGCTCAGTGGTTAGCACTGTTGCCCCACAGGTCGCTGGTTTGAGTCCCAGCTGGGCCAGGTGGCATTTCCGTGTGGAATTTGCATGTTCTCCCCTTGTTAGCGTGGGTTTCCTCCGGGTGCTCTGGTTTCCAAACACATGCGCTATAGGGGAATTGATGAACGGAGTTGGCCGTAGTGTATGTGTGTGAATGAATGTGGGTGGGTGTTTCCTAGTACTGGGTTGCGGCTGGAAGGGCATCCACTTTGTAAAACATTGCTGGAATAGTTGGCTGTTCATTCTGATGTGGCAACCCCTGATAAATAAGAGACTTAGCCGAAGGAAAGTGACACGGGGAGAACATGCAAACTCCACACAGAAATGCCAACTGACCCAGCCAGGACTCAAACCAGCAACCTTCTTGCTTGCGGCGACAGTGCTAACCACTGAGCCACTGTGCTGCCATATTTATTTTATATGAACTTTTTTTTGTAATTTTATTTTTGTCATGATCCTTTTTCACACCTCAGTGTTTGATGACCCCAGAAAAACACTTGAGAATATGAAGTTTTCTTGTTTCAGCTCTTCTCTGCTGCCGATTCTGCTGTCATTTGAGCAAACACAGTTTTACTAGTGTTGCTGGATCAGCTCTGGTTCCCACACTGACACGTCTGTGCATCAAAGCGTGTGGCACACTCCAGACAGACGCTTTATGGGGAAATGACCGTGAGGACACACTCCTTAACACACAATAAAACCCGCAGAGCCTGAGAACAGCAGATCTCTGCTCTCTCATACACACCGCTCTGCTTTAAAGTGTGCGTCTTCAATTAGTGTAAACATCAGGCTCAATGCATTTGTGGGAATTCAATTGCTTTAGTATGGTTTATTGATTATTATTTACATTTGATCAT
Source organism: Danio rerio (assembly GCF_052040795.2). Lineage (NCBI taxonomy): Eukaryota > Metazoa > Chordata > Actinopteri > Cypriniformes > Danionidae > Danio > Danio rerio. The sequence goes on from NC_141031.1 coordinate 44,821,480, forward strand.
ATAAATAACTCGTTGGTGTAAGTGAAAATAAACTATCCTAAAAATATATATTTTAATCTATATAAATTGTGTAAACTAAATAAGTGATTGTATTGTATTTATTTATTACTGGAAAAAAAGGTGTCATGAAGAACCAAAAGGGGACAGTGATGGCACCTTTTAGTAAAAAGATTATCAACTGCTCTCACTGGCCACTTTATTAGGTACACCTGTCCTAATAAAGGCTTGTTAATGCAAATTTCTAATCAGCCAATCACATGGCAGCAACTTAATGCATTTACGCATGTAGACATGGTCAAGACGATCTGCTACAGTTCAAAGTGAGCATCAGAATGGTGAAGAAAAGGGGTTTAAGTGACTTTGAACGTGGCATGGTTGTTGGTGCCAGACGGGCTGATCTGAGTATTTCAGAAATTGCTGATCTACCAGGATGTTTACGTACAACCATCACTATGGTTCACAGAGAATGGTTTGAAAAAGAGGAAATATCCAGTGAGCAATCCAGTGATACTTAAACATTTATAATGTCTTCTGTAAAAAAAAAAACCTATGTTGCTCACTTAAATTTTTAAGTTGAACCCATTTAAATTTACAAGTCATATTAACTTGCATCAATCAAGCTGACTTTACCATCAAGTAAGAATTTGTTTAACTTAAAAAATACTTGAAACCTGATTAACTTTATAAACTAAGTTAATGTACAAACACAGACTGTCAGGACTTTATGTTGTATTTTTACAGTTTGTATTTAAAACATGAGGCTGTAGTATTAAAATTATGACAATTTCAAAAAAATTAAATAAACAAAAATAATTGTGTGAATTTGTTTTTGGTTTTAACTCAACATGATACACATTTACAAGGTCTTCTGTAAAAACAAAACAAAACAAAAAAACATGTTGCTCACTTTAATTTTTAAACTATTCCAATTTAAATTCACATATTGAATTCAGGGTTTCTGCAGGTTTCACAAAGTTAAATTTAAGATTTTTTGAGACATTTTTAAGACCATTATGAATGAAATTTTAGACTCTTAAAGGGCTAAAGGCTAAGCTATTTTTTCAAATGACCCAGATGGAAAAGATGTGTATTTAATGTTTAAAAAACTAAATTATTATAATTTAATACATTTTATAATACAATAATAAATTAATTATAAAAAAGTACAATATTTTTTATATTTCTCAGCAAAATATTTAAAATATCGTGTAAAATAAAATCCTTTAAAATAAATTAATGAACTAATGTTTAAAAAGTTTTAAAAACTATATGAAACTATGCACAACAATCTGTCCAGCAGTAAACACATGGAGCACTTTCAAATGTAATAAAGAAATTAATTAAACCATTATGATAAATAAAGTTAAAAATTAGCTTTTTAAGTAAAAATTGAAAGTTTTATTTAGATGGATTGTTGGTGATTGTATGGGGTTTGGACAGATTGGGTAGCAATACAACACAGGTGTCAAACTCGGTTCCAAAAGGGCCGCAGCTCTGCACAGCTTAGTTCCAACCCTAATTAAACACACCTGATCAAACTAATTGAGTCCTTCAGGCTTGTTTGAAACCTACAGGTAAGTGTGTTGGAGCAGGGTTGGAACTAAACTGTGCAGGGCTTCAGCCCTCCAGGAATTGAGTTTGACACCTCTGCAATACAAGAAAAAAGAAAAATTAAGACCTGTTTAAAAAGATATGACTTGAAACACAATATTTGAGTAAATTTTAGAATTTGTAAGGCCTAAAATTTTGATTTTGAGATTTAAAACATTTGAAGACTGTTTAAGACCCTGCAGAAACCTGTAAATTATGTCAGTTAAGCTGACTTATCACAGGCTGACACTTTAACATCAAGTTAAAATTTGTTTAACCTAATAAAATATGATGAAACCTGATTAACTTTATAAATGGAGTAATGTAAAAACGTACGTTGTCATGACTTTTTATTGTATGTATTTTTTACAGTGTGTATTTAAAAATAGTTCACATTGTGAGCACGTTCAAAGATATACAGTTGAAGTCTGAATTATAAATTAGAAAGCCCCCTGTTTGATTTTTCCCCCTAATTTCTTTCTAAAATATCTAGTCAAATATTATTTACTGTCATCGTGGCAAAGATAAAATAAATCATTTATCAGAAATGAGTTATTAAAACTATTATGTTTAGAAATGTGCTGAAATCTCTCTGTAAAATACAAATTGGGGGAAAAAATAAACGGGGGCGAATAATTCAGGGGGGCTAATTATTCTGACTTAGACTGTATATTCTTAAAGGGTGTTAAATATTATTATTATAATTGGTCTCATTTATAGGAGCCACAAGAACTGTGAAAACATACTTTTACATTTTCCAGAAACTTTTTAGGAACATAATTTTGTTCTAAAGGGTGTAAAATTAGTTTACTAAAAAAAAACGTTTAAACCAGATTAACTTTATAATTTAAGTTAAATTAATGTTACATACATTGTCATGACTGTTTTTTTTTTACAGTGTGTACTACTTAAAACATGAGCTTGTAGTAGTATCCACATTAGGACCACGTAAAAAACAAACAAGCAGAAATAGTAGTGAGACTTTATTTTTTGTTTTGGTTTCAACTCAACATGAGATACTTAAACATTCCGTCAATATGACAGATTCAACACCTCTGCAGGCTACACATCTCATTAAAAAGAAGATTTCAGCAGAAACGTACTGGGGTGCCATATAACCCTCATTTTTACAATATGTAAATAAAAGTTCATCTCCACGCGCGTGAAGTAAAGCAATAGATATACAGGTGCTCTCAGACTCAGACATGGGGTAGACTTGTACATTCTATGCGTCAGGACAGCTGCTGTCTACGTCGACGTTTTATAAAAACAACACGTTTGGCTTTAATTAAGAAAGGTCACCAGGGTCTCCACAATCCATGCTTGGCGATTTCTGACGTGATCTGACAGCTGTCAACAGGTTTAGAGTGTTTTTGGGTTTGTTTGTGAGCTGACAGAAATCGCGCCGTTTCCTCAATGCATCTTGAATATCCGTCAGCATAGCTCTGCGCATGCGCTTCCGAGTAGCTCCGCGCATGCGCATCAGCGGTGTTCTTCAGGTGAATAACAGCCCTCTCTAGTATATCAGCTTTTTCTAGTTTAGAACAGGGCTGACTGGCCTTTATTTCGGTTTTAAGTAGGATTTTAAGCTGCTCGATGCATTTGTTGATGCGATCTCTGCGCATCTTCTCCACCACCGGTTTCCTCAGCTGGAAAGAGAAGGTAAAAGTTTGGTTAGTAAACACTCAAAACATATTGAGGTAACGTTAACATATTGTGGTAAAGTTTTACCACATTACTTCATTTTTTTAAAGTGACAACATGTGACACGGTTTCTATAATGTTTTCCATGCTATTTTGAATCAGAAATGGGATGTTAGCATGACTTTAATACAACATTAGCATTGTTTAATTGACTGTAAACTAATTGACCATTTCAATGTGGTCATGTCATTGGCCCATGAACATTTCCTGCTTGTTATCTAACTACTTCATGACTATAAGAGGCAATTCAATTATAACTTACTGTTTAAACATCTATCATAACATTATTTATCAATATGTGGCTCTTTTTGGATTATCAGAAGCTATAGAAATTAAAAATGTAAAACCGAAAAATACGTTGGGAGGGGGACCATTGTTTTTGTTTACATCCCTCAAAATGGTATAAATGATTTTATATATATATATATATATATATATATATATATATATATATATATATATATATATATATATATATATTGAGGTAAAGTTGGTTTTATATTCACACATTACTTAATTTTTTTAAAGTGACAACTTGTGACACGGTCTCTGATGTTTAGCACACTACTTCTAGCATGTTAGCATGACTTCAAAACAACATTAGCGCTATTTAATTGACTGTGAACAATATTTTACTTTGATAGTTATTGGCTGCTTATATGATTTACCTATTTAAAGTTTGCAAAAAGTTATTTTCTGAATTATTGTATTAAGGAGAAGGTCTGAATTTGCGAAAATATATAAACATATTGAGGTTAAGTTGTTTTTATATTCACTTATTCCTTAATTTTTTTTAAGTGACAACATGTGGCACGGTTTCTATAATGTTTACCATGCTACTTTGAATCTGAAATGGCATGTTAGCATGACTTCAAAACAACATTAGCATTATTTAATTGACTGAACAATGTTGTTTTGATAGTCATTGGCTGCAATTAGACCATTCTAATGTGGTCATGTCATTGGCCCATGAACATTTTCTGCTTGTTATCTAACTACTTCATGACTATAAGAGGCAATTCAATTATAACTTACTGTTTAAACAGCTATCATAACATTATTTATCAATATGTGGCTCTTTTTGGATTATCAGAAGCTATAGAAATTAAAAATGTAAAACCGAAAAATACGCTGGACCATTGTTTTTGTTTACAACCCTCAAAATTTTATAAATTATTATATATATATATATATATATATATATATATATATATATATATATATATATATATATATATATATATATATTGAGGTAAAGTTGGTTTTTATATTCACACATTACTTAATTTTTTTAAAGTGACAACTTGTGACACGGTCTCTGATGTTTAGCACACTACTTCTAGCATGTTAGCATGACTTCAAAACAACATTAGCGCTATTTAATTGACTGTGAACAATATGTTACTTTGATAGTTATTGGCTGCTTATATGATTTACCTATTTAAAGTTTGCAAAAAGTTATTTTCTGAATTATTGTATTAAGGAGAAGGTCTGAATTTGCGAAAATATATAAACATATTGAGGTTAAGTTGTTTTTATATTCACTTATTCCTTAATTTTTTTTTAAGTGACAACATGTGACACGGTTTCTATAATGTTTACCATGCTACTTTGAATCTGAAATGGCATGTTAGCATGACTTTGACAACATTAGCATTATTTAATTGACAACAATGTTGGTTTGATAGTCATTGGCTGCTATTAGACCATTTCAATGTGGTCATGTCATTGGCCCATGAACATTTTCTGCTTGTTATCTAACTTCTTCATGACTATAAGAGGCAATTCAATTATAACTTACTGTTTAAACAGCTATCATAACATTATCAATATGTGGCTCTTTTTGGATTATCAGAAGCTATAGAAATTAAAAAATGTAAAACAGGAAAATACTAGGACCATTGTTTTTGTTCACATCCCTCAAAATGGTATGAATGATTTCCCTATTTAAAGTTTGCAAAGAGCTATTTCCTGAAATTATTTTTATTTAAGAGAAGGTCTGGGTGTGCGAGGCGCTTGGGACAGTAGAAAGGATCATTACTGGCCCGATTGGGACAGTGCTGCCTTGTCACTACAGTTTAATTTGCCTGCGAATATTTGTCAATTGCTTGCATTTTAAGTTTGTGCTTTTAGGTCTTTAAATGCTATCTTCTCTGTGATGTCGTAAACGCCATGTTGCTTTTCAGTTCCTCTTATGTGATTTGATGTTTTGAGCACGCTATTTTGTTCACATAACCTGGTGACAATCAGTACATCGAAGAAACGGCAACATGGCGGCAACATCAAATTATAAGGCTAAAAGAAAATGTCTGTTTCTAACATCTTGGAAGCAAACATTTACGTGGAAACAACATGACAAAAAAAAATAAGTAATGTTTTGCACAATTTGCCGTCAGTTTGACAAGTCAGCCACCTTTTATTTTTTTTAAATAATTTTGAACTGCAATAAAATACCTCCACATTTTCCATACTGCTGTTTTTGTTTGCAAAACACTTTGAATTTTGCTCATTATACATTTATTAACTTTTTTAAGTATTAAAGTTCTAGATTCACAGACATTATTTTTGACACATTATTTAAAATATGTGGCTAAAAATAGCTATTAGCAAAAGATTCAAAGTAAATCGGCACACTGCCACTTTAGCTTTCAAAAAAATTTTATTTGTCAAAATTACAAAAGCACTACGTTTCGACCGACATGGTCTTCATCAGGACCATGTCGGTCGAAACGTAGTGCTTTTGTAATTTTGACAAATAAAATTTTTTTGAGAGCTAAAGTGGCAGTGTGCCGATTTACTTTGAATCTTTTGCTACTTATGTTTGTTTTTTGATCGTGCACCTGCCTTCAAGATTTTTCTAGATGTGCGCACATTTCTGTTTTTTGTAAAAATAGCTATTAACATCTCCTTTTTTTTTCTTTTTTGGTGGAGCCAGTAAAAAATTTTGGCAGGGCAAGTAAAAATCTATCTATCTATATATATAACATATTGAGGTAAAGTTGGTTTTATATTCACACATTACTTCATTTTTTTAAGTGACAACTTGTGACGTTTCTATGATGTTTAGCACACTACTTTGAATATTAGGTCTGAAATAGCACAATAGCATGACTTCAAAACAACATTAGCATTATTTAATTGACTGTGAACAATATGTTACTTTGATAGTTATGGGCTGCTAATATGATTTCCGTATTTAAAGTTTGCAAAGAGTTATATTCTGGATTATTTTATCAAGGAGAATGTCCGAATTTGCGAAAATATATAAACATTAAGGTAAAGTTGTTTTTATATTCCCTTATTCCTTCATTTTTTTTAAAGTGACAACTTGTGACAGTCTCTATAGTGTTATATGATGCTATTTTGAATATTGGGTCTGAAATGGCATGTTAGCATGACTTTGAAACAACATTAGCACTATTTAATTGACTGTGTGTGTGTGTGTGTGTGTATATATAGAGGTAAAGCTGGTTTTATATTCACACTTTCCTTCATTATTTTAAAATGACAACTTGTGGCAGGGTTTCTAAAATGTTTACGAGGCTACTTTGAACATTAGGTCTGAAATAGCATGTTAGCTTGACTTCAAAACAAAATTAGCCCTATTTAATTGACTGAACAATATTTTACTTTCATAGTTATTGGCTGCTAATATGATTTCCTTATTTAAAGTTTGCACAGAGTTTTATTCTGAAATTATTTTAATAAGGAGTTATAAATAAATAAATAAGCATTTTGAAGTAAAGTTTTTATATTCACTTATTTCTTCAATTTTTAAAGTGACAACTAAACGGTCTCTATACTGTTATACGATGCTACTTTGAATATTAGATATAAAATAGCATGTTAGCATGACTTCAAAACAACATTAGCACTATTTAATTGACTGTGAACGATGCTGTACTTAAAATAGTCATTGACTGCTACTATGATTTCCCTATTTCAAGTTTGCAAATTATTTTCTGAAATTATTTTATCATAAAACCAACTTTACCTCAATTCAAAACATTACTTTAAATAAAAGTTAGTTATTTTAGAAAAGAAGGTAAACACTTACTTTAGTTCTTTCTTTTCCCGTGTGAGTGGCTTTGCAGACAGTTGGTGTCATTGCTGGTGTGTTTATGTGCTGTCAGAGCTCGCGTGAGTGTTTCTGCTGCTGTTTTTCTCCGGTGACTTAAATACGCCCTGACTGACAGAGATGCTCTCCTTTCCCACACTTTTGCGCCAATCAGAGCAAGGCTGAAGGTTCAATGGGAAAAGTTTAAATTAGCCTGATCCTGCATTGCTGGGAAACAATGGAGGTGCGCGCTCAAACAGCTGGAGTGTGTGTGTGAGAAAGAGTGTGTGAGAAAGTGTGTTTGTGTGTTGTAAATGGGGAAGCGTGAAATTGCCGGAGTGCACGAGCCTTTGACAGCGTGCGCGGCTGTTCCGGCGGGAAAATACATGATCAATGCGGTGAATAGAGATTAGGAGAACTTTCAAACGCTTCCCGCGCAAAATCTTACGAAACGAGTTTCAACAATAGTTTGAAAGCAAACAATGAATGACTAGATGCTTAGTCCTTAATTAACACATGCACAGACATAAAACAACTATATATATATATATATATATATATATATATATATATATATATATATATATATATATATATATATATATATATATATATATATATATATATATATTAATCAATGTGGCATTAATTAAATGTTAATATGTTGTCAAGTGTTTATTAAAATTTTTAAAAACTGCTCTCTTTTAGTATGTAGTTTCATAATAATGCTTTCAGTCATTATTGCTTTTAATACTATTACCATTATTAATAGTAATTGAAATTAGAGTGATGTCAATTACTCTCATTAGACTGAAGACTGGAGTAATGAAGCTGAAAATTGATCTTTAAAAACACTGGAATAAATGATTAAATTAAATGATAAACTACTTTTGAACAGTTATTTTATAGTGCAACATTTCACAATTTTACAATTTGTATTGTATTTTTGTTTAAATAAATGCAGCCTTGTTGAACATGATATTGTAAACATTTATAGCCTCTTAAGTCATATAATTAATATCCAAGTTGACACATTTACATAAGCACAAAAAGGTGCACATATGTATGTGTATGTATATATGTATATATATAGAGATGTGTGTGTGTGTATATATTATTATTATTATTATTATTATATTTTTTGGACTTGTGGGGAAACCCATACCAACACGGGGAGAACATGCAAACTCCACACAGAAATGCCATCTGACCCAGCCAGGGCTCGAACCAGTGACCTTCTTGCTGTGAGGCGATTGTGCTAGCCACTGCGCTACCATGCTGCCCTATGTATGTATGTATGTATGTATGTATGTATGTATGTATGTATGTATGTATGTATGTTTGTATGTATGTATGTATGTATGTATGTATGTATGTATGTATGTATGTGTGTGTGTGTGTGTGTGTGTGTGTGTGTGTGTGTGTGTGTGTGTGTGTTATTATGTATATATATATATATATATATATATATATATATATATATATATATATATATATATATATATATATTTGTATGTATGTGTATATATATATGTATGTGTATATATATATATGTGTGTGTGTGTGTATAATTATTTTTTATGTGTGTGTTAATTTATGTGTGTATTTATGTATGTATGTATGTATGTATATGTACGATGTTTGTGTGTACCCATGCACGTACATAAACACACACATTTACATAAAAACAAACAAAATAAAATTAATTGCAAACATTATAGTTTTAAAAAGAATAAAAAAAGAATATATATTTGTTTATATTATATAGATAAATATTTGTTATTTTACACTTCTACAACAGTAGAAAAATAAAAGTGTGGTATATAATACATTTTTATATCTTGAAATGTAAATGTGTGAATTCAGTAAAATGACAATCAGTCTGAATTTCTTCATTTGTTTTGGTTGAAAATCAGGGTCATTCAACCAAATAATGATTTCCTAACTCTAAAAATCTAATAAACATAACTTAAACCATGAAAATTTCTTGTTAATTTATGCAGAAAAAAATTAAATGACAGCAAAAAATCAGGAAGAAATGTCATCATCAGTATAGTTTACAGAATGAAGCAAAAATGACACTTTGCTCAAAAACATCTCTATAACAAGGCAATCCAGACAACAATTACACAATTTTCAGATTTTTTTCTATACATTTAGTTTTGTTTTCATATTTGAATGTCATTTTCCATATTAAAAGCGTATTCTTCAGATTTAAAACTAAATAATGTTCACATGGAGAGTGTCCAAATGTATTTTAACGTCATTTTTTAATGTCATTAAAGAAATTGTCTGCCATTTGTAGTGACTGCAGATGGATTTCTTTCCCGACGCGTGCATGTGTCCTGCAGTCCACTTATCCTGCAGCTGAAGCCGTGATATTGAGTGTGGATGGATGTTAATGATTGCTCAGGGTCTCCTCAGGGGGGCGACGGGCCTCATTCAGAGAGCGGCACACTTCTGCTGGGCCCCATTGAAGAGCTGCGCTGGGAAAGTTGGGAAAACACGGCCTCCAGGATTAGTTTTGAAGAGCTCAGATGTGCAGCTGGCTCTGCGCGCGGGAAAATCAGCACGGACAGACGTTTTGTCCTGCTTTTCTCAGGCCAGGTTCAGCCTCAGTTCACTTGGCTCAGTTGTAAACTGCTTTGGGTGACTATAATGTTGTTTTAAAGCAATTAGTAGACGTGCAATCTGGTGGCAGATTCATTTATCGTCGGCTGGATCTCTCATTACCTGCTCATTAAGATTTATATTAATCTACGTGTTATGGATGGGATTTTTATGGATTTAATTGGATTCAGTGCAGTTTAACAAGCATACTTTAAAATAATATACAGTTGAAGTCAGAATTATTAGCCCCCCTTTTTGAATTTTTTTCTTTTTTAAATATTTCCCAAATGATATTTAACAGAGCAGGGAAATTTTCACAGTATGTCTGATAATATTTTTTCTTCTGGAGAAAGTCTTATTTCTTTTATTTCGGCTAGAATACAAGGAGTTTTTAATTTTTTAAAAAACATTTTAAGGTCAATATTATTAACACCTTTAAGCTATATTTTTCAATAGTCTACAGAACAAACCATTATACAATAACTTGCCTAATTACGCTAACCTGCCTAGTTAACCTAATTAACCTAGTTAAGCCTTTAAATGTCACTTTAAGCTGAAGTGAAGTGTCTTGAAAAATATCTAGTCTAATATTATTTACTGTCATCAGTTATTAGAGATGAGTTATTAAAACTATTATGTTTAGAAATGTGTTGAAAAAAATCTGCTCTCTGTTAAACAGAAATAAGGGAAAGATAATTCTGGAGGGCTAATAATTCTGACCTCAACTGTATATATGACCCTGGACCACAAAAGTTCTCTCAAAAAAGTTTCTTGCTGCTTTTTTAATTTATTATTATTATTTTAACAAGAACCAGTATGCAGTTTTATTATACAACAAAATCACTTCACATTCATTAACAAGAAGCAATAAATGAGAAAAGAAGACTTTAAATGGAAAAAAAGAAAGAGGAAAGGATAGGATACATAATTATCTCATTACATACAAACATTAGTGCAATAAATGAGCAATAGCAAAATAAATGTGAAATAGTTTCATCAAAGCTTTCACAAAACAGCCCAATGTCAAGTTAAGATTTTTGTAGAAATATTTTTGTGGGGT